>NC_055691.1:27150725-27451142 GCF_017639745.1 Melanotaenia boesemani
ATCTGTTGCTGTAATTGACCATAATGACTTTTTGATTTAAAATGTCATATAACCTTAAATATATTTGTTACAACACAATTTCACGTACAGCAGAAGTTTTAATAAACTTAATAACTTGTGCAAGTAATAATACTTGTGCATTTTCCAAATGGTAAACCCTTGAGGTTAAAATAAAGTAAAATGTCTCTGTTGGCTCACGTGTAAGCCTGTGTGATGAGGGGTCAAAAGTGCATCAGTTTAAAAAAAGGTAATTAAGTTGGGAAGGAATGACGCCGGCACTGGTCTCATTGTTTTAAATTCATTGATCTAGCTTCATGTGTCCAAACCTTATGAGGGTATGTGTTGAGCATCTTACACTGGTAGTGGAATGCTTTTCAATTTCACCCATAATTTTTATGCTTTAATAATGCTTCCATTCTTTGTACTTGTGTATCTCAAATTATGATTAGAGTATTATGAGGTTTGCATAAAAGATTCTGTATTGTTGATCAGTACTATATGTAGAAAAACAAGGGCTTACAATATTTGGCCCAGTTTTACCATATTTTAGTTGTGAAAGCAGGTAAATGGGAACTCCATGTCTTTTTAAAATGACTGTAGGAGAAAATGAGGTCGTTTTAAGCTTGTTAGCTGAGTAAGGAACTTGGTCCATGATGTAATGAGGTTTCTCTTTCATTTTGGCTGAGAATCACTAATTACTTAAGCCATCAAGCTCTTGCAGTCTTTTGGTGATCCAGTGAGAACATGTGCACTTGTTTTTTGAATTTTGAGATGCATTTAAGTTGTTTCCACATTTAACTCAAAGCCCTCTACATGATGTTGAATCTATTTTAACTACACAAGCAAAATCTCAGTATATGCGTTGCAAAATTCCGAAGGGGAAAAGGGGAAAAAAAAGTATATTCTTTTTCTTTTAGCAACTCTGCTTCAGAGGAATCCAATCGCTCTGCATCAGAGTCGGGAAGTCAGTCAGAAAGCGAACATGGCAGCGAGAGGAGGCGATCACACAACTCAGAGTCCAACAGCTCCTCAGAGTCAGAGAGTCACTCCGAGTCAGAGAGCGAGTCGGCAGAGTCCAAATCGCAGCAAACCACAGCAGAAGTCAAAGACAAGCCAGTTAGGAAGAAGGAGCGCCTGGCAGATGTGAAGAAGGTAAAGGTCACTGGTTTAAGACTCCTCTGCAGGCTTACTGTCTTTAAACCAGATTACAGGTCTTGCCTCCCCATGACACCGTTTGACTTAACTTGGTTTGTGTAATTGGGCTTTTTATGTAATTAAGAAAGTGTGACATTCAAGACACCTTTAGGTAAACCCTTACATGCTGGGTGCTCGGATAGAGTTAGAAAAGCCATCAAATTGTTCAAAGACGTGTACTAGCTAGGAAAATTGACCCTTTAGCCCATTAAAGCTGGATGTAAGTTAATCCCTGCAGACTGCAGTGTTTGCGTTTTTGTCCTTTATAAGCCTGATGTGACCTGACTAAATGTTACACAAGGCCTCTGCTTTCAGGGCGTGTCAACGTTTCAGTGTCCTATAACTTGGCCCAACTCCTCTATTTTGCATTCATGCAGGTGGAGTTGGTGACCCTTTTGTTTTGTGGGATCAAGTTGTGGTTGAAGGAGTAATCGACCCCTTTACCCTTGCTGAGTGGTAGGGTTGTACTAAGGAGGATTTGGTTTTAGGTCACGGCACATTGATAAATGTCTAAACTCACGAAAAACAACCTATTTAATTAATATCTGATACCTGCTGTGCTGCCCCATGAAAAACCCCAGCTAAACTGACTTAGTTTTTAAAATAGTTGGTTTTCTGTCTTAATTAATTAAAAATTGTCTTTAGTTTTGATCTGTTTGACAAAATCATTTTTATTATTGGTCCTTTTAAAACTTATTGCTTACACACACTGTTTCATAAATGGTTGTATTAATTAGAACCTGCCCAGTGGACAGAAGGCCTTAGGATATGCTACATTTGTGCAATGATCCACAAAGCTCTTGGCTCACTTCTAGCACCTGATCTCCATTTACAGATGTGGGAAGAACATCCAGATGTTTACGGTGTCAGGAGGTCAAACCGAAGCAGACAGGAGCCGGCTCGTCTCAACATCGGAGCTGAGGTAAGTAGATGTTAAGGAAAGTTGAGGATGAAGAGTAATGATATACAGAGACTGGTCACAGCCATCTGAGCCGACATGAGCTTCTCTGAGTGGGCTGCTTGTGCCATCTAGTGGACATTGTGTAGTGCAGCTTTGTCTGGTGATGCAGTGTAAACTCGGGTGTCTGCTGTGCTTTCAGGGTAGCAGTGATTCTGAGAGTGAGAGCCCTAAGAGAAAATCTTCACGGGCTAAGAAAAAGGAGTAAGTATGCAGATTGTGAACATGTTTGGAGAATTATTATTTGATCATTCGTCCATTTATTATTTATTTAATGTGACAGCACCATATTATTTCTTGTATTCTTTTAATTCTGCCATATGACACATACACTCGATCCATACAGTAGTCTTTGTGCAGCTCATGTCTGTGTTATTGTATAGCCAATTGTTCCTATTGTGAATCTTATTCTTCCTTGTGAATGGGTATGGGCTCCATAAGTTTAAGCTAGCCAGGTTATGTTTTTACATTGAAATCAAATTTGATTGGTCAGATCAGCGGCTTATCCCTGATCGAATTGGGTCGTGCTACGCACCCTACGGCCAGTACTTACATGAAATGACGATAGAGGCAGAAGTAGTGGTGATGGGCCTTGAGGGTGAACTTGTGGCATTTCTTTGTTAAAAGAAATATCTGGAAAGATGATGACTCAAATGATGAAGAAGAGGAAGATGAGGAGGAGGAGGCTTCCAACAGTACAGACAGTGAGCAGGAAGAGAAAAAAGTTAGATCCAGACGACTTCCTGCTAGAAGGTAAGAGTAGCGAAGCCTGACCATCAGACAGCTACCCACTGGTCATCTCCAAATCATTCCATGTTGTGTGGGCAGTTCCTTAATTACACATTTGCCCCCCTTTTTCTTTTTGGTTTTGATTTAATCCTAAGATATTTCTGGCATCTGTGTGTGCATTTAGATTTCTTTTTTTGAATAACATTTCTTTCTCTTTCAACTCAGCATCAAAGCTATAAACGGCTTTTGTGTTTCTGTGCTTCATCCCTTTTTTCCAGACCTCAGAGCAAATCTTCTACAGTGAAAAAGCAGCAGTCTCAAAAAGGAAGGAAGTCAAGGAAACAGGAGTCATCAGCTGAAGAGGAGGAGGATGATGACGACGACGATGACGATGATGAGGATGATACTCCAAAGAGACAAACTCGAAGAAGGGGTGCCACAAAAGTCAAAAGGTGATTTTTCAATTTTATTAATATGTGAATATTCTCATAAAATCAACTTTATTGATATAGCACCTTTCAAACACATCAGTGTTTTACAGAACATGTCAACAGAGATGAAAACAACTTGTAAACAGAAATATTCTTCATGGCAGTAAAAATGGAAAGCCTGTCCCAAACATGTTTGTTTTTCCTGCCTCTCTGTTGTGTTACAGCTATAAAGAGGACCAACATGACTTTGAAACAGACTCTGATGACCTAATCGAAATGACGGGGGATGCTGGCGAGGAGCAGCAGGACGACGACAGCGAAACTATTGAGAAAGTTATCGACACGAGGACCGGCAAAAAAGGAGGTGATCCATTGTCTTGATTTCACAATCCCTTATTAAAATAAGTTTTCACTCAGTTTGTAAGGGGGTTGTTGTTTTGGCTCTTCTAGCCATTGGAGCTTCTACCACTGTGTATGCTGTGGAGGAAAATGGGGACCCATGTGAAGGCTTTGATCCTGAAAGTGAAGAGGGGGAGATTCAATTTCTGATCAAGTGGAAAGGCTGGTCCTATATCCACAACACGTGGGAGAGCATGGATTCTCTGACGCAGCAGAAGGTTAAGGGACTGAAGAAACTGGACAACTTCAAAAAGAAAAATGATGAGATGAATTCATGGTGAGGATTACTGCGTTTGCATGACCATCATAGTTAGTGAAGGGCCTCTGTGTAACTCTGTGATCGTGTTTGCAGGTTGAGGAAGGCGTCTCCCGAGGATGTGGAGTTTCACAACTGTCAGCAGGAGCTCACAGCTGACTTGAACAAGCAGTTTCAGATTGTGGAGAGAGTCATTGGTAAGACGTCTTTGTTTTTTTAGCCACAGCAGAAAATATTTTGTTTGTTTGTTTGTGTCACATGAATATTTTACTAACATAAACTTTATGAACAGCGACAAAAACAGGAAAGACTCCGGGATCGTCTGACTTCCCTTGTAAGTGCTTCTCCAACACTTCCAGTACATTTCTGTCAAGTAATGCTTTTATTCTTCATCACAGTCTAATATTTATCCTCTTTGTGGACAGCTCACAGTCATAAGACCTCATCCTCCAATGAACCAGAGTACCTATGCAAGTGGATGGGTTTGCCGTATGGGGAGTGCAGCTGGGAAGATGGAGCTTTGGTTAGGAAGAAGTTTCAGCACTGCATTGACAGCTTCACAAACCGAAACTCCAGCAAAACCGTCCCCTCAAAGGACTGTAAAGTGAGCGTTAAGACAAACTAAACTTAAATTTATTGTTCTGTTTCAAAGTATCTCCTTACAACTGAAGAACTGTGCTCATGTTATTTAAGGTATTAAAGCAGAGGCCGCGGTTTGTTGCTCTTAAGAAACAACCTTCTTATATTGGTGACGAGAACCTTGAACTGAGAGATTATCAGCTGGATGGGTTGAACTGGCTGGCTCACTCCTGGTGCCGGTACTGTGTCAATTAATATCATTAGATTATTTATGCATTTTTTAGCACCACATTGAAAAAAAGATATAATTTATAATGACTTGAAAAACCCAGTAAAGTATCCACTTTACTTCCTTCCTCTCAGGTGCAATAGTGTTATCCTTGCTGATGAGATGGGACTGGGAAAGACCATCCAGACTATCTCCTTCCTGTCTTACCTTTTCCACCAGCATCAGCTCTACGGGCCCTTTTTACTGGTGGTACCGCTGTCCACACTCACTTCCTGGCAGAGGGAGTTTGACACCTGGGCACCAGACATGAACGTGGTGGTCTACATCGGTGACGTCATGAGCAGGAAAACAGTAGGTTGAATTTTACTTTAAATAACCTTTGATAACTTTTAGAGTTTGTAACATAAACATGAATTGATGCTTCTTTGTTGTGTAGATTCGTGACTACGAGTGGGTGAACCATCAAACCAAAAGAATACGTTTCAATGCACTAATTACCACGTATGAAATTCTACTTAAAGACAAGGTAGGATTCTTCTTGTGCTTACATCTCAGTTTCATTGTGTGTGTTTGCACAAGGCGGATCAGTCACTCACAGTGTGTTAACATTTACCTCTAGGGGGTCCTTGGGAATATTAACTGGGCATTTTTGGGTGTGGATGAAGCTCACAGGCTGAAGAATGATGACTCCTTGCTCTACAAAACTTTAATGGAGTTCAGGTCTAATCACAGACTCCTCATTACCGGCACTCCGCTGCAGAACTCCCTCAAAGAGCTCTGGTCACTGTTACACTTCCTCATGCCAGACAAGTACGTCCTGCTTTACGCATTTAAAATCATACTAAGTTTGTATTCTAGTTTTGTCTTCTTTTTTAACACTTGCTCTACTCCACAGGTTTGATTCCTGGGAGGATTTTGAGGATGAACATGGGAAAGGAAGGGAAAATGGTTATCAGAGTCTTCACAAAGTCCTCGAGCCTTTCCTGCTCCGACGTGTCAAGAAAGATGTGGAGAAGTCTCTCCCTGCCAAGGTGGAGCAGATCCTTCGTGTTGACATGACCGCACAACAGAAACAGTTTTACAAGTATGGCCATATCTGTCTTTTTAATACCATTTTTATAGCTTCCATCTTGTCTAAATGCAGTGACAGTAGCAATGTTTCTCCTCTCTGTTTTCCAGGTGGATTTTAACAAGAAATTATAAAGCTCTTGCCAAAGGCACCCGCGGCAGCTCCAGTGGCTTCCTGAACATCGTAATGGAGCTTAAAAAGTGCTGCAACCACAGTTTCCTCATTAAACAGCCTGAGGAGGGAGAATGGGACACACAGGAACACCTGCAGGTAAACCTCATTGTGCTCTTCAGCTTCCAGCATCTCCTCAGGATAACCCTGAAACAAGTTCTCGCCTTACAAGAAAATATTCTTCGATGTGGTTTTTCAGATTGCTCAGTCCTTTTTGCTAATGCTGGATTAACACTTCTTTTAAACATCTTAAAGGGTCTAGTGAGGGGCGGTGGGAAGCTGGTTCTGCTGGACAAGCTGCTGACCAGACTCCGTGAAAGAGGAAACAGAGTCCTGATCTTCTCCCAGATGGTCCGGATGTTGGACATTCTGGCAGAATATCTCGCTAAGAAACGATATCCTTTTCAGGTAAGATTCGCACAACTGGAGGTGGAGTTCAGATTTCACTTATTTCATCTTAAATTCATGTGGTGTAAGGAGGATGGCTCTGTCGTGGTCTACAGTTCTGAGCATTAATTTGAGCATGGATTTACCTCTTGGAGACGTTTAACAGTTCAGCAAGGCACATGGTAGACATATAACATTATTTCAGCCACACCTTATCATATAATTGCTACCATCCACCAAATATATGACCAGGAAACAAGTATTGCTTCGGTTTTTGACTTCGGGTTTTGTTGGTGTGTACACTGAAGGGCCTTTAGGCGATTGCACTGGGCAGATTAGTCTCGGATGAGGATCGAATGTCAGCGTTGTTGCACGCAGCTTCAGAGTTCATGTGTTTATTTATATCAACGAGTTATTTTCTGGTGGAGACCAGCTGGACTTCTGCAAGTCACCGACGCGGTTGTTTTGCTGACTTAGTCTTTGCATTAGACTGTTGTAGTCAGTATGAGCATATAGTCGAAACACAGTGGCATGTAAAGCTAGGTGATACCAGAGATGTAGCACATAGTTGTAGAGGAAATGTTCAAAGATTCAGTCCATCATATTGCTCTTCTGTTCTTCAGCGACTGGACGGTTCCATAAAGGGAGAAATCCGAAAGCAAGCACTCGACCACTTTAATGCAGAGGGCTCAGAGGTATGTAGGCTTCTTTGATCAAGCCGGAGTAATACATTTTTATTATGCAGTAGCACTATTAGTTATTGTGTTGTTAATCAATGTATTAGTATTATTAGCTGCACTTTCCCCATTTAATAGATCATTTTATGTTGCAAAATTCCCCATGAATGATCTTAAATGATGCAACGAGGGTCATGCATAATATTTTAAGCCTAAACCGACATTATAGTTGTTTTCACCATCCAAGAGACATATTTCCTAAAATTTCTGTTTGTGTGTTTCCTGTTTCCTAGGACTTCTGCTTCCTGTTATCCACCAGAGCTGGAGGCTTGGGTATTAACTTGGCCTCAGCAGACACTGTAGTCATCTTTGACTCAGACTGGAACCCTCAAAACGACCTGCAGGCACAAGCAAGAGCCCACAGGATTGGACAGAAGAAACAGGTAACTTATGGCACAAGTTTATGGCTGGTCTGCGTAATTGAAAAGGTTTTCGTATAAAGAATATATCCATTGTGCTCCCTTGCAGGTAAATATATATCGACTCGTCACAAAAGGAACGGTGGAGGAGGACATCATCGAGAGGGCGAAGAAGAAGATGGTTTTGGACCATCTTGTCATTCAGAGAATGGACACCACTGGTCGAACTGTTCTAGACAGCAACTCGGGAAACACAAAGTAAGACTTAAAACAATTTCTGCTAATCAGCTTTTTGTTTGAAGTATTTCTTGTGTTAACATTGTTTCTTTATTTAACAGTTCAAACCCTTTCAATAAAGAAGAGCTGACAGCAATTCTCAAATTTGGTGCAGAGGAGCTTTTTAAAGAGGCGGAAGGAGAGGAGTTGGAACCACAGGTATCGCAGTGTGTGAATAATCTGGTTTGCACTTAAAATTGTTGCATTGCATATTGAAATTAAAGCAGAAGTTCTTTGTTTTTGCAGGAGATGGACATTGATGAGATCTTGAGACTAGCAGAAACAAGAGAAAGTGATCAAGGCTCAAGCGCTACAGATGAACTTCTATCACAGTTTAAGGTACCTGCAGGCTGCTACATACGGAGTTGTGTATCTATTTAAAGAGACTGATCAAAAGTCGAAGTAGCCATTTTATTTAGTCAAAGTTTTTTCTTTATCTCTTCTTTTCACCTGTTGCTGCAGGTTGCCAACTTCTCCAGTATGGAGGAAACCGCTCCTGAGTTTGAGGAGAAGCCCATGCGGGAGTGGGATGATATCATTCCTGAAGACCAGCGGCGTAAAATTGAGGAGGAGGAGAAACAGCGGGAGATGGAGGACATCTTCATGCTGCCTAGAAGCCGGAGCTCTAACAAGCGGGTAAGATGACTTCTGTAGAATAAACCATTTTCCAGCCTGGTTTCTTGAACTGAAGTTTGAACATGGTTTAATTTACCCAACAGAACTTATTACAATGTAATCTTGGATCTGGGTTATGCCATATCTGTTCTGCATTTGTTTTGTTTTTGGTAAAGAAAGCACACCAAACCCTACCTTGTTAACCGTTGTACACCTAATGTACCTGTATGTACACAACAGAAGGCGATCACCTCTTAAAAAAAACACATTTTGTGTTTTGTTTGGAGCAGCACAATGTATTAATTGATTCCTGAGCTTTTGGGTCAAACCACTTTGATTTCCATTGTAATTCAGGCTCAGGCAAATGATAGCGACAGTGACGTGGGCTCCAAGCTGAAGCACCATTCTTCAGGCTCAGAAAGTGAGACTGACGACAGCGATGATGATAAGAAGCCGAAGAAGAGAGGCAGGCCTAGAGCTCGCAAAAACAATGTGGAGGGCTTCACAGATGCAGAGATCCGCAGGTATGGTGTCCTGTCTGTTGTTCTGTTGAGTTTATATTGAGGGTGAAGGTGAGATTTAGTTCCATTTTTATTTTTTTTTCTCACTATTGCAATAAAAATCTAAACTTAATCAACAGGTTCATTAAGGCATACAAGAAGTTTGCCTCTCCGCTTGAAAGGTAGGCTTACGGTTAAATCTTAGCAATAATCAAGAGATAAACGTGTAATTGTAATTTTATTACTATTTCTTCTGCAGTTGTTTTGGTCTTTTTTTTATTTAAAGGACTTTTGACACACTTTCATGTTGTGTCCAGGTTGGAGGCCATTGCCCGAGACTCTGAACTAGTGGACAAATCCATAGCGGACCTAAAGAGACTTGGTGAACTGATTCACACCAGCTGTGTGACTGCAGTCCAGGAGCATGAGGAGCACCTCAAAGAGAACCCAGTTGAAGGTTTGTTGCTTGAGCTTTTCCAGGTAACCTAAAAAAAAGTTTTCCTTTTTTTGTAGTATCAAAATAACACGTGTTGTCGTTTCAGCCAAAGGTCCTGGGAAACGACGAGGAATTAATATCAAGATTTCAGGAGTGCAGGTCAATGCCAAGTCCATCATCCAACATGAGGAAGAGTTTGAACCACTGCACAAAGCCGTGCCCTCCAACCCTGCTGAGAGAAATAAGTAAGATAACACTGTGAATATAAGGGACACACCTTTGTATCATGATGAAGAGAAAGTGCTTTGAAAAGGTTTATCTGTCTTATGGATGAAATCTTGCATCACTCTGCTTCCCACAGGTTCAAACTAACATGCAGGGTGAAAGTAGCTCACTTTGATGTAGACTGGGATCTGCAGGATGACATTCAGCTCTTACTTGGCATCTATGAGCATGGATTTGGTAACTGGGATCTCATCAAGACAGACCCTGACCTCAAACTCGCTGACAAGGCGAGTGTCTTTTATGTAGTGCCTCACTAGGGACGAATACTTAGGGATGACACTAAGGAATGCTTAAAGTTGTGAAAGCATTTGTAACAAAACTGACTTTTTAAGATTGAAGAAATTCAGAGTTAAGTCTATTTCTTGTGAAGAAAATTTGAGTGCAGTTATATTTTTGTCATCGTCCTCCCTGGAGTGTGGTCAGCTATAAATCTGATATGTGAAAAGATTAATGGAAGAGTATTAACTCTCACCATCATCTGCACAGATTCTTCCAGATGACCCAAACAAGAAACCTCAAGCTAAGCAGTTACAGGCGAGAGCTGAGTATCTTCTGAAGCTGCTCAAAAAAGAACAAGACAATGCAGATCTGGTGAAAACAGGAGTGGAGGTATGGTGGTATGTTATTAACCAAGCACATCATCCATAATCGACTTTACAAATGCATGTCCACAAAGTGACCTAATCTGGTGTCTTGCTCCAAGGTAAAAGTGAAGAAGAGGAAGCCTCGGGCGAAAAAAGAGAACAAGATTCTGAAAGATGAGCAGGGCAATGACATCTCCTCCCCGCGGCTGTCTGATAACCCATCAGAGGAGGGTGAGGTGAAGGTCAGTGCATACACATGTGATGAGCGCACAGGGTCTCAATGTAGCTTTTTCAGTAATTGTAACCAAAATCGTAAGTTTAAAAGATATTTTTAAATGGTAAAGCAACACATAAACAAATTCTGCTTTATAAGCCAAGTAATATTTGTTATTAGGCTGCAAAAAACACTGCAGTCCTCGACATTAACCTCAGTGCTGCTGTTTTAAACAGGATGATGGAACAGAAAAGCCCAGTGTCAAGAAGAGACAAAAGAAAAAGGATAACAAAGAAAACAAAGAAAAACAGGGAACACCTAAAAAGGAGAAGGACGGGGACAAAGAAAAGAAGGCTTCAAAGCCCAGAGCAGAGAAGGTATTTCACAACAGTCCTGACCTAAAAATACTGAATGTGTCCTTTACATAATGGTAACATGAGATGCAACATGCAGGAAGATGTTTAGCATGACAAAGTGCATCATGTGAATAACACCCTAAAGGTGTAAATAGCAGGTTTTGGGTTAATTGGCTTATTATCTTTTATTTTTATCGTTAAGGCTAAAGGAGCCAAAGGGAAGAAAACTCAAGGTCCGGTTCACATTACAGCTGGGTCTGAGCCCGTTCCCATCGAAGGAAAGGAGGATGATGAACTTGATCAGGAGACTTTCAGCATTGTGAGTTTCCTCTCCAGCTCTTATAGAATGATTACATTGCTCATCTTTATCCAAAAGGCTAAGCTTTATAATGACATGGTCTGTTTATGTGTGCAGTGTAAGGAGCGCATGAGACCAGTGAAAAAGGCCCTGAAGCAGCTAGACAAACCAGATGAGGGTCTGTCTGACCAGGAGCAGCTCCAGCACACTCGCTCATGTCTGCTGAAGATCGGAGATCGAATCACAGAGTGCCTTAAAGCTTACAGTGATCCTGAACATGTCAAAATATGGCGAAGGTGAGATGAGCTGGTGGTAGATTTAAGTTAAACTTGGCACCTGTTCTACCATTATAGTAATTACTTTGGGGGTCTTGTTTTTTGTTTTTGGCAGGAATCTCTGGATTTTTGTGTCCAAGTTTACAGAGTTTGGTGCAAGGAAGCTTCACAAGCTTTACAAAATGGCACAAAAGAAGCGATCACACGAGGAAGAGGTAAGTTAACAGGAAGTGTGTCATGGAGGTAATTTGAGCTGATATGTTTACAGACACTGAAATGATTCTGACATTTCCAGAAAGAGCAGAAGAAGAAGGAGGATTTCTCAGGAAGAGTAAAATCATTCAGACCTGAGGCATCTGGTTCAAGTCGAGACTCCACAGGCACTCAGCCCTCCTCTAAGTCTGCGTCACATTCGACTCAGTCAGGACCCCACGGACACCACAGAGAACCCTACAATACAACTCACAAGCGGCACTTTGGCAGTGATGGTACGTGTGGACAGGCTGGAGACATTAATGCAATTAAATATCAGCAGCACCTTTAAAACATCACATGAAATGTTTGATGTCTGATTGCAGATCGAGGAGACTGGCAGAGGGACCGTAAATACAACTACCCAGGAAACAGCAGCCAGCCATGGCAGGGAGACCGGCATCATCCGTATGACCCTCATCGCTATAAGGATCACTACGGTGACCGCCGTCCACATGGAGACTCGTATCGCAGCTCTGGCGGTTACCGCAACAATAACTCCCCTCGGAAAAGACCATACGATCAGTACAGTAATGACAGAGACCACAGGGGTCACAGACCCTATTATGACAGGTGAGTCACTCAAGGCTTGCACAGGTGGGCTCAGGGGCCTGAAACATGAAGGCAAGTTAGAACAAGTACTGAAGCTAAAGTTGGAATGGTCAGTAATGCTCTTGATTTGGGGGCACACGTGTGCTGGGGGGTAAAAGCACAAAACTAAATACATCAGTAAATTAGATATGCCACATCTGTTCATGCACATCTGGTAGTGAAGGTCCTCATCAGCAATAGAAAAGAAACGTGAGAAACAATACTTACACTCTGAAAGTGGTAAGATAAGATAACCATTTAAAACCAGTCATCTGTTAAATAACTAACCGTTCAGATTATGGTCTGCAGAAATGTTTACCACAAGGGTAGAACCATGTGGCATTTAACTGTTTTATCTCTTTGCTTGCCACAGTTGAATTTAATATTAACTCAAACCATTTAAAGGCATTGACATTAAGGTGGTTCAGACTCATTTCTATAGCTATACCATATGTAACTGCACACACACATCGGGAACACTTTGGTTTGTAACAAGGTTTATTAACTCTTCCATTATCCAGCAGCCTGAGATGGTATAACATGAGGTTGCTTTTTGACGTCTCTGTTGTGTAAACTTGATTTTTTTTTTGTTTTTTTTTTTAATAGTCTGTTGTCCTGTCATTCCTCCTTTGCACCTGTGATTTCTGCAGTGATCTCCCATCATCATTGTAGTTGCCATGGTTGCTGCACTGTTAAATAAAAGTAACATTAACAGAGTCCCCCCACCAACATTTTAAAGATGCATTAGTAAAAAAAAAAATAGTAATCACCAGCAATAAACTTTACGAGGTTAAAAAAAAAGTGACATCCTGCTGGTGTATGTGGTCATGTAACAGCACTAAACCAGTTCATACTGTCACTTCTGTGTTTTTTAATATCAACTATATGTTAGTGATTTAAAACAAAAATGTCTCCAGTGCTGAGCTGGTTTTACTGTAGTTTCAGTCGGTTGGTTTGAGATCAGCAGAGGATTAAGATAAAATTAGACAAAAAAAATAAAATTAATTAGATATTAGACAGAATGTGTAGATAAAGTTAGTAGAAGAAGAGGAATGACTGTATTTAAATGTAATGTTGATGGAAAAGATTTTTTCTAAATCTTAAATAAAACTAAAAACTTTTTTTTTTTTTTTAGGCATCCGGACCCCAAAAGAAGACGTCCGGATGATTTCCGTCCTAACTACCACCAGGGAAGTGAAGGCCCTCTTCAGGACTTCAGGAGGATGCCAGATCACAGACCGACCGGTCCACCTGGACCAGATCACTACGGTCGGTCTTTCCATCCCGATAAACCTCCTCCACTGTTGGACCCTCGTTCCCCACAAGCTCAGAAGTCTCCCCAGGACTCTCGCTCTCCGATGGAGCGTCCCATAGAATCCAACGCCATGGCAGACCCAAACTGGATCAACAGGAAAACATAAAGTCTGCCAGCGCAGGCTCAGAAACTTATCTGAGTGTTTTGGTCAGGGTCAAAGCCACATGCTGCTGCTGATGGACGAGAGTGGACTCATCACAGTTGAAAAGGGAATCAATGTACTCTCTCTTTACCAGCAAAACCAAACTGTTTGTCTCCCCAGTGATTGTGGCTGTGAATGAAGAAGTATTTCTGTCTGTCTTAAAGACACAAACTACAACATGCATCTTTATTTCAGTAAACTGGCTCATCACTTAATCACATGGTAAGACTGAGTGGAAAGCTTATGGATGCTTAGTCCCATGGACTACTATCAGCTAAATTTAGGATACACAAACTGTTGAGTGATCTCAATCCTAAAAGTGCCTAAAAGTTTTTGGCCTTTTGAATGGTAAATGTATGGGATTATTCCCAAAGGAACAGTGACGTGGAAATTACTTTTTTCTTTTTTTTGTTTAGCTTTAAGTATTGCAGATTTGGGTACAATAGAATGTGTAATGTGTTAACATTTGCACTTTTAAAACATTTTTCATCATGTAGCTGAATTGAGTCAAAGTTTCATCATGTGGGTAAAAAAAAAAAAAAAGGTTTGAATCGCTGGAAATTTGATCAAACAAGCTAGTATGTTTCTTCTATACACTCGAAGGCACGTTTCAAAAGCTAACAAATTCACATTTGTTATGTGAACAACTAATTATGATTTCTGTTTAGCTGTATAAATCACTGCAATCTTCCTGCTCTGTTCACTTTAATCACTTTTTCTCATTGTGGGCTCCATGAGATGGAAGCTATCTAAGCTGTATTTATTGCAACTTGTGCAAATGCTCCTAACACTATGAATTAAAACAACCCCTTATTTTACCTTTCAGTATTACGAAAGTTAAAAATGGTACTCCTTTTCCTTCATTCATTCACTTGTCTTTCCACATCATGTAAGCTCTCAGAAATAAAGTGATGGAAACGGTTTCTTAATCGTTGGGTTGAAATTGTCTCTTCACTTTGTAGATGCTTGTGTTGTTACAGGAAGTTATCAAGATGTTGGTGTTGACATTTCATGTTAAATAACTTCTCTCGTGCCAAATTTGCTCTTGCTCATGTCCTTCCCCTCTTGCCTCCCCAAAGCTGCTTCATTGTGCCTTATTTATGTGTATTAGCATTCTGCATTTTAGTTCATGGACAGTACTGAGGGCAGATGCAGGCGGAGTATGGTGACAGTCTAAGGAAAGTGCTCCATCTGACGATCATAATTCAACTCAAAACCAGAGGGGACCATGTATTCTGGTAATTCATGTGCTTCTGTCATTTTTTTCCAAAAGAGCTGGTGATTTAAGGGAGTTATGTAAACATAAATATGGAGAAATGGTGCGTGTTTTGTACTGGGCACTTAGTCAGCCTGTTACAAACAGCGAGATCTTTTTTTTCTTCCACTTAAAGCAAACTACAGTTCCTGTGTCATATGTTCTGTAAGTCTAAATAATTTATATTTGTGACAAAACCACTCTTCATGAAAAATGTGCTGTACATATGTTTGGACATATGTAATAAACTTTGTTATTCAATGAATTTTCTTATTTTTGAGTCCATGAAATCACGCCTGATGGGATTTATTATTGTAGCAGCGTGAGCATCATTGCTATAAAATGCTCATTTTCTTGGCTGTTATACGTTACAGCTCTGAAAGGCAAGTGAGGAAAAGCTCGCTGTGGTACATTTGTACTAAAAATAATTTTTTTTTTATTGAACTTTTTCCCAGGATAATTCCACATCATATTGTTTTTGTAGTGCTTATGTTAGCTGCTGGAAGTGCACCATCTTTCTCTGACACTACTGAATGCACACCTTCAAACATGTGGCAGTGACCACCTTATCTTCTACAAGTACCAGTACTTTTAGAGCCAAGTGACAACTCATTTTGCTATTAATACAGCCTTTATGTTGTATGTGGACATGTTGTGACAGAGCGGTGTCGGGTATAGCCAGCAGGAAGGTGCGTTGATCAAAGCATTTTGTGAAATCATGCCACGCTGCAGTTTCTTGTGCAGATTTAGAGGAAAATATCCATCATATTTCTGTTGTATCAGAATCACAATTCATCTGTGATCTCTCATCTTTTTGCGTAAGTTGCTTTGAATAAAAGCGTCTGCTAAATGTAGAATAGAATAGAACTTAATAAAAATAAAATGTTTTCCCGTATGACACAGTTAGACACACTTGTGACACTGTACCTCGTGTTCAGAGTGTGTGATTGAAAGTGTGTGGTATTGTGCCATCTGTCAAGCATGATGGAGGCAGTTTCATATTCTGGGGTTGTTTGGAAATTCGTCTAATAAAGAAGTATTTTGCCCGCATTTTGCAAAGGTTTGATAGCGGCTTGGTGTCCTTCATACTGGTTTTGTGACTCAAATAGTTCAGTTACTTTTTTCTTTTGTTTTTAGATACTTACTAACACTACACAGACATTTTGGCTTTAAAGGTCCCATATTATCCTTTTTTTTCCCAACAATTTCAAATGGGTGTCAGAGGTGCAACAAAATTGTTTCCAAAGTTATCTGAATTACCCCAAATTTAGCCTTGGTCCTTAAATTCAGCCATTCCAAAAGAATGGAGAATGAACTGTTTCTGTGTCTGGACCTTTAAATGCTCATGAGTGGTGCCTGTCCACGCCCACTCCAAGACCCTCTCTAGAAGAGGATCTGGATTTTGCTGACGCCCGCTCTGTTATTTTAGAGGTCACGTTCAGCTAGGGCCCACCACAGGGGGCAGTGGTTATTTCCTTTTGTGAGGTCACAAAAGGGAAGATCTCAGACTCACCTGTTCTAACACACATTCGCTAAAGAGTGGAGCAAACAAATGAGAACGGTGACAGAATTTTCTCATTTTTGGGCCCCATACACAGGCTGTGAGGACATACATGACTGTTAGAAAATAATAATATGGTATCTTTAAGGAAATATCAAAGCATCAGCTTGAAAGCTGAATCTTAGATGCAGCTGAGTGCGCTAACTGGATAATGGTATTTTTAAATAAAGATTATCTAAATGCCAGGGTTACACTGGCTGATTTCACTTCACAGGCTTTCTGATGACTGCCAAACACAGCTGGAGAAGCTGAAAATGCCTCTGAAACATGCAGTCTAATGGTAGTTGTGTTATATTATTGCCCCATTAAATGTTTTCAATTTGCAGAAGACACACAAATCAAACTTTTGTTTTCCCCCAGTTATTCTTAAGCATTTAAAAACAGCTGTAAAAACAACTACTCCCAGTGCAGCAATAACATGCATGTTTATATAAACTGTTGATCAAAAGTCTCCAAACTTATTTATACTCATTTCTGAAGTCCTACTTCTTACTGGGAATTTAAGACTTTTGTGCCGAGATTAGGGCGATCTTAAAGATAGAAATATGAACATCTGCTCTCACTTATTGAGTCCTTCCAGCAGGGGGCAGTAAGACACCGCAAGTCATGAAAAGATGGTGGTTTTGCAAAAAATTTTCACTTTGACAGCATGAGACAGAGGGACAGCACATAAACAAGACACTGTCTTTTATTCAATAAATAACTTACATTTTAAAACAGCTGGCGTGTGGGACCACATCAGATTTATACAACAGTTTGATCTTTCTGGCATTTCCCATTCAGCTATGTTTTATTCTTTTTAAACATCACAAATCAAACAAAATAGGAGCTAAATGAAACAAACAAACAAAAAAGAAACAAAACATAAAGTGCTTCAGACTCAAAAACATGAACATCCCACAACACTTTCCTACAATCTCTTTTTTCCTCCAAGATGTGCGACATATTTAATTTCATTTCTCCTACATGGCGTGTACTGTGCCAAAACCTTTTCTGTTCTGTGTTATCCATGTTTTTGAAGATAAAAAAAATCCTTTTTGAAAGAAATATAAGGTTCACATTCACCAAAATTATCTCATGTACAAAAACTGGAGTGATAAGTTCAAAACACAACTGGTGATATACAAATTTAAACTCAACAATGCACAAAACATATTTACAATCTCACATAATACATGTACAATATACTGTAAAACACACAATACAAATTACATCTATTAACACAAGATTCAACATCACAATCGACTGTTTGCAGGAACTTTTTTTTTTTGTTGTTTTCAAACTGCATGTACACATATTCCAAGTAGCAGTAGTAAGGCCTGCCATACACTTCAGTGTAAAGGATAAATGATCAGAAAACTGTCCCGTTAATAAAACGGCATCTACAGGGAGGATTTGCACACTAACAGATACTCAGCCAAGGTTCAAAGCTCTTGCAGCAAGGAGCATGTTTTAACATGAAACATAAGAACAGCAAAGGTGAAGCTGCAAAGACAAACAAATGTTGCTTTCACAGTAAGTGTTACTGTATTTCATTTTTAAAAAATCACCCACAAAAACAAGTTCTATACAATGAAATATCCCTTTAATGTGAACTGTGAGTTGAAAAGATGAAAATTCAGTTGTTAGGCAAATCTTGGCACAAGAGCGTGTTCTTTGGCAACAAGTTAAGCCATGAAGTCACGTTTACAGACATATGCTTATCATTTACTCACTGGGCCGTAGTCAGGTCAGCGCATTGCTAGTCTATAAATGCTGAACTGACTAGAGGTGACAGCATGTACGCCGCTGTTCAACTGCGACTTGAAACGCAGACAAATTTAGAGTTTTTGTCCTCTGGTTGGTTGATCTACATTCTGTAAACGCTCTGAGTGCCACTAAGTTTTTTTCCTTTTACTTTCTTGTTTGTTACATTCTCGTAATAGATTTGAAATACAAACTTTGATCAACATGTCAGTTCAAACAATGGAGGGAAAGGGTCTGTCACTAAAAATGATGTGCATCCAAAAACAGTCCCTTTTTATTAGTTCCCGCTGGAATTTACTATTTGGCTGATAGATCCCATTTGACCAGACTTGAGCGCGCCGACTTTTCTATTTCTGAAATTTTGAGCGCAGCACAAACACATGGCAGACTTCTCCCACTGGAGGTTCTTTTTTTTTTTTTTTTTTTTTTTTTGTTAAATCTCATTTCTGGAAACTCCTGCACCCATAAACACACAAAATTAACCACAGATGCTCGATTCTGCACACATATTGTACTAATTCACATGCACACACACACACACACACACACATCCTAACAATATGACCCATTAATCTCCACAGCAGACAACTGGAGACGCTACTCTGACATCCTTTTGGCTGGGTGCTTCCTCCAAAAGGCTCAGGCTTTTCCAAAGCTGGAAACTAATCAAACATAGAGCTGCTTCTGGCCTAAGGTTAACAAAAGCCCCTGTCAGGTCCTCCTGCTTTGCCACATGAGCTACAGAGAGCTTCATTGGCTTGCCACCAATGTGCGGATGAGGGGAGGGAGGATCAGCAAACCCCTCTTTCTGCAAAAGATCATCTTGTCCGGCTTCCCATAAGCATACAGCCCTGATGAGAATGTGGGATTTAATCCCAGGTGGATATCCAAAGCTCTGGGGTAGCTAGGCTTTCTCGCTACTGCTCTCTTCAAAGACCGCTTCTATAAAGCAGCTAAATATATGTGATGATAGGTGGAAGAGGGGTGAACTAGTCTTGTCATTAGGCTGACGTCAGGACATGACTATACCACTAAAACGAGACCTAAGAGCTGGGATGGCAAGCCACTTGTCAACAGACAGCCAGAGCAGGAGTGAGCAGCCGGTGCACGACACAGCGATGATACTCTAACACTCACTGACAAACACAACATTAAGGTAGACTATAGATGTAGTGCGCAACACTCAACCCACAATAAAACAGCAAGAAGGTTGAGGAGGAAGATAGGAAGTGAGTCTTTGCCCCGCTGTGCCACGCTGCTCAGAGCATCGTTTTCAAAGATGTGATATCTGTTGCTGTTTGAGTGCAGCATTTTTACGTCCTCAAAGGCGTAGTAGGCTGCCATGGTGAAGTTTATGTCTCCAGAGGAGAGGAGATCAAACACACAAGACTGGAAGTACAGATCCTCTACTGGGAGCCGCTCTTTGCACTTGGCCTTTGCAGACTGGTAGGTAAAGCCTGGTCCCGCCTGACTGGTCCGACCTAAGCTGTGAGCCTCTGCTGCGCGAGCCCTGAAGTTCCTAAAGTCGATGCGTTGGTTGGCGGGACAGCCGTGAAGACACAAGTATAAGTCTTGGTCATCACCTTCCTCCACTGAGTTCACTACTTCCTCAGGCATCCGCACGGCAAAAGTTAGGTAGCGGCCGACCTGCCGGACTACAATGGTCGTTCCGATGTACCTGGCCTGTATCTCCACATGCTGCCCAGGAACCTTCTCCACCACTCGCAGCGTGTTCGCTCCGTACCGATCGCCTCCGTTCTTGGAGCCATCTGCAAACGCAGCCGGCAGCTCGTCCGTTTCGGCGTGGTACGTCTTCTGGTCAACGCATTCCTGGAAATTCTTAAAGATGATCGTCAGCTGTAGGAGGATAGAAAAATAAATCTTATCAGCATGAAACATCAAATGTGTTTGCTTTTAGGACTTTCTAAAAGGAACATACTGCATGCATTCATTAGTGGTTATGTTTTGCAGCTCACACTGAGTCTTGGTAAACTGCAGTAAATGTAAATATCAGAATAAAAAAAAAAAAAAAAAAAAAAAGGAAGGGTTTATACTTTTGCATTGAGGACAGGTTTGTGCTGATATGTGCCATATACCCCCACTTAAGTGTCACATTTCAGGGCTGGCTCAACATGGGGGAGGCCAAGGTAAACGCCCTCAAAAAAACACGAGTCCCAGCTATGTAAAATCAGGCCTCAGTTTGCAGACACAAAGACGATCCATTCATAGCACTGAAAAACCTGCCTGTGAACCCCCAGAACTATGCTCCAGGGAGTGGCATCAGGCCAGGACACAGCGATATACTCTGTAGCTAATTAAGTGAGACTGGTCAGGACTTACTAAGCTTGGTTTCATGGAACACCAATGAGCCATTGTCAGAGCAGGGATACGAAGACAGCCAAGGACTCTGATGTCTGCTTGTCTGACACAGAGGACAGGAAGTAGGCGGTCTACAGAACACTATTTAGCTTAACAATTCAATTCTCTTAACCCATGTATTTCAGCATCTGTTTCTCCCTGGCTCATTTCTGAAAGGTCTGATAAAAACTAAACAGAAGGCAGAGGCCTCTGTTATCGCTC
Source organism: Melanotaenia boesemani (assembly GCF_017639745.1). Lineage (NCBI taxonomy): Eukaryota > Metazoa > Chordata > Actinopteri > Atheriniformes > Melanotaeniidae > Melanotaenia > Melanotaenia boesemani. Next base: position 27,171,505 of record NC_055691.1, read on the forward strand.
TAGGAGGAAGAAAAAAAAAAAAAAGATTTGCTGCAGTGAGAAATGTGGACCAACACAGTGCTCTGCTTAATGCAGATCGCTTTACCAGAAGTGCCTTGTTTGCACAGGTGGCACAGGCTGCTGCTTTGTCTTCTCTTTGTCCAGAACCATGCGTTCTAAAAAGCTGTCTCATTTGCTTCCAAGAATAGCAACATGAAAAGTAATTACTTTAAAAGCTACAAGAAAAAAGCCCACAAATGCTAATAAGAGAGCCATTAAGCAACCTTGATTATAGAAAATTACAGTTTCTATGAATGTGATTAAGGACAAAGTCCTCTTATAGCACTGTCTAAGTACTTTAGTTGTGATCCTCAGCATCCATCGCTGCTGAAGCTTTGCCAAATCTCAGCTAACTCTATCTCATGACCTTAAATTTTAACTGAAAGACATGTCAGGGGCAGCCATCCAAACTAACCACTGTACCACTAATCAAAACAACTATAATTATGTGTGTTCTACTGATAAAGATATAAAAGAAAATATCTCATCATGTGGAGAAAATATCTGCAGTTTTATATGCGGAGAAACTCTTCACTGTGCTCAGCATGGACTGCACTTCAAGTAGCACGAGCCCGAGGCTGAGCTGAAGTGAAAATGGAGCCTTGTGTTAGCATCTGATGCAGCTCTGCTGTAGCATGTCATTTATAAAGCTTATCAAGATCTCTTTGTGATCGTGCTGGGTTGGACTTTTTGATGTGTTATTATGGAACTCATCCAAACATTAACCAGAATCCACAGTTTGACAGAAAAGAAGCCTCACTGCAGCTCTCACAATCTGACCACATCAAAGAGGAGACTCGCGCTAGCAAAAACATGGATGGATTCAGATAAAGCAAATATTCTCAGCCATTTACATAACATGTCAGGGAAAAAAAAGTAAGACACAAGGTCGTTTCCTGGCTTTTCACTGCTTTTCTGACTGACCACTAGTCCCAATTCACACATTATAGCTGCACAATGCATTGAATTGTCATCATCATAACCGAATGGGCAATACCAACATCGCAAAGACATGTTAACAAGAAATATGATGAGGACAGATGTTTCAATGGGGACCGCATTTCATGATCAATAAAGAAATTAAACTGCAGAAGTATTAAGTAAGTGTTGCCATCTTATTTCTTCAGAGCAAACCAAACAATCAGGATGACCAGCGAGATCCTCACCTTGCTTGTAGCCGTAGCCAAAGAGCCTGGTACAACAGGAGAATTGGTCACCTGGACAGACAGGTATTTATTATGGATGAGCGGCCAGGCTCCTTCCACTTTGCACGTCTGAAAGTCGTCAGCAAAGGTTCGAAGGTGTGGGTCTCCAAAAAAGCCACAGTGGGTGAAGTTAGGTGCTGTGTTGCGCTGTAGACTGCGCTCATAGTGGCACACCTCAGGGCCATCGGAGCGTTCCTGGCTGTCGGTCAGGACCGGAGGCGGTGGAGGAGGAAGCGGGGTCCGTGCACGAGGTTGTGATGTCGGTCCCTCCTTGGAGCAGTTGTGCTGGCTCATTAGGTCCTCTATGCCATGCTGGGCGGAGTGATACGTCAGGTCACCCCTGCAGGTACGTGCAGTCCGGCGCACGCAGCTGTTATACGCTCGCAGCGCCGTGCAAAACTCCTCCTCGGGTCCAGAGTTCGACGTGGAGGCCCAAAATTCAGAGTTACACTTAAGGATCTTGCACTGCAGACTCACTGTCAGAGGAACATGAGGGATTATTATTATGTATTATTCTATAAGGTTAACAGATAACAATGTCATCTACATGATTCACAAATAAAGCAATAGATGTGCTTTGAGAAGAATACAAACTAAACTAATTTATAATGCTGTGACAGTCATTGTTGCATAATGACAGCCTATGTAGCCAAACATATCTTTGCATCTTTTAGCATGCTATAAAATATATAAATCATTAAAATAATAAAATAGTCATTTCATTTTGACTAACTTTATTTTGTCCATAATCTAGCTGGCCTTTGATCAGAAAATCCATCAATTCTAGTTAAATCAATGTAAATAAAAAAAACAACTATGTTTTAAATGATCAATAAAATGATTTTACACTTCACAACTGCAAAAAGCAGATCAAAGCCTCCAAGCCAACCTAGATATGAGGCATGCTGTTAATTATACAGGACTGAATTTCCATTTCAAACCAAAAGGCTTCTATTTAATAGGTCTGTGCATCTTCACTGGTCTCAAGATTCGATTTTCTTATCAACGATTCGATTCAATTCCACGATGCATCACCATGTGTTACTGCACATTACTACTTTCTTTATCAACGAATACAAGCAGTCAGATCATTTTGATCTCCCTGTTTATTTATAATTCAGAAATCAGTCTGAATGTCCTGATATTGATAAACATCATAAATATGTAAACAATGATGTTATTTTCAACTTTATTATTGAACAGTCTCTTCAGTCTTTCCGTAGTCAGTTCAGACAAAATATGGACGTTAAGACGTTCTCATGTTCTACTTTATGGCCAGAAAACATTTGCTTGTAAGTATTCTGGTCAATTTGTAATTGAACATAGAGAATATTGTTGAGGTAAACATTTGTTGATTTAAAAACTAGTCCATTTGCATATGCTAACTGCTAGCTTGCCAATGGTATTTTCAATAGACGTTAGCCTTAAGCTAACTTATAGGTTTTTATACATTTTCATGTGCAATCTTAAGTGATTTCCTGAGACAATTAAAGTATTTTCCACTGATGTAAAATATACATCATTATGTTTGCTTAGTTTTACAGTTTTCATAAGTGAAGGTTTCAAAATGGATTCAGCCTTGGATCTGCCGAGCTTTTGCAGCAGCCGGATGGCGCCACACACGGTGGAAGAATATATACTTATACATTAGTATAATCGATTATGTTCTGTTGCTGTATCGATGCAGAATCATCCACGCTTACATCACGATGCATCGTAAACAACTATTAAATTCAACACTCCTGCTATTTAAAGTAAGAAGCAATTAGGCATTCTGTTGGTCTGTTGATCTCCAGATCTGACTAAATAATAATCTTTAAACATTTCTCAGGATGCTGTGTTGTGATGCCATGTTTGACAAGTATCACCTTTAACTAATAAAGCATTTATCTGAACAGGCAGCTGCAGTCGTCTCACTTTGAAGTCACACTTTAAACAATAAAGTGTGACAAAAAACAATTTCTTTTGATAGCTGCATCCCTCTCAAGCCTCAACACACCATTTGGCACTTAACTATTTAACAGATGGCAATAAACTAATCTTGATTTTAACTATCAGCAGATTTTCACTTTGTCTGGCGATAAGCAACTTGAGAGAGAAACTGATAAGAGGTTGGCAAATGTGTAAAGTGAGCTAACTGAGGGATTCCCAGCAGGGGGAGAGATTATATTAAAATGAGAAAACGTAATCTAATTACCAAAAGGCAACTAAAATAAACTCAAACTGGTGGAAAAAAATGTAGAATCCAATTTTAACTACATTGTTAAGTCCTGGACTGTAATTACACCTTAAAAACAGTAAAACCAAAAGACAAAGTACAGACCTGCAGGTTTCTGAGTGAAGTTTCATTTTAGGAATTTTAAAGGAAAAATGTTATATTCCAATTTAAGTTTTACATCTCAGTTGATCTAAAAGCGACTTGACCCGTATTTTCTTGTTTTTAATTATAAGTTTATATTAGTTGTGAATCTAAAATGAAACTGGGATTATTATGAGAAAGTTCCTCTCCTGCATTGTACAAATGTGGCTTTAATAATTAATAATTTTTTTGTGACTGTATATGTCCTTAAGTGCAACATGCAAAAGCATTTAAATTGTGTGAAATTTTAAAAAGTAATCCAGTGGATTACATTACTAATTACAAAACACTACCATATAATTAGAAATCAGTAAAAGATCCAACGCTCCCCAAAAGAAAATGCAGTCTTCTTATTGAGACCATAAAAACATACTAGGCTAGTAAAATAAAAAAAGAAATGAATAAAAAATAATTATTTAACTGATACAGCTATGAATAGTTACGCACAAGTTGGAAAAATACTTTAAAAGGAGCAAATGAGACATTGAAGCATGCCCCATCCCCCAAACAAAACATTAGAGCTGCAGCAACTTAAAACCAATTTATAATGATAAAAATACAAACTAAAATTAATAAAACTGGTCAAAATTACCTTATATAAAGACAACAGCAACCATTGCTAGTGAATTAAAACCGTCTTACTCCTCTAGCTTCGTCTAAACACCTGAACATAAACGCTCCCCTCTAAATCTCCATAATCTCTGTTATCGTTGTAGATTTTTATCACCGACTGCTTCGTGCTGCACATGGTAACCCGGATTTGTGCTCATTTGCGGTCTTCGACATAAATATTTTAAGGAAATTGGTACTTTTTATGTCACCAAAACATTTGGGTGATTTAATAGTGGCTGAAACTGACAACTTTAGTTAAAAAACTCAAGTATTAACTTCGGGAAGTTAGCTAGTGCTACGTAATGTTTACTATTTCACCTGTAGCTAGGAACATGATCTAAGTCTTGTATATGTTGTGGTTTAGTAGTGATTTTAAAGTTGCACTGAGTGGCTTACCGGAGGGAAAAAGTGAGAAAAACACGACGAGGACTCTGCACACTTCAAGCGCCGAGGGTCTCCCTCTTTCCCCCATAACCATCCATCCAGCTCGGGGTCGCACTTCACTCCTCTCCCTGCTCACATTGGATGAAGGAAAAACAGCGGAGAAGAGTTAGCTCCCGTTAACAGAACACAAAAGTTATCCCCGAACGAGCTCTGAAGCCGGACCCAGTCCTCTCATCCCTGCCTGGTAAGACTATGTTTGCTGCCCTCGTCGGTATGAAAGTGGTGAAAGCAGCGTTATCCAGCCAGCAGTGAAGGAAACAGACGGCTCGAAGCGCGGCAGGCAGCGGAGGGAGTGTTGAGGAGGTGCACCCTCTGCGGGCCGGCGGACACTGAACCAATCACGGCCGCCTGTTTTACCCTTAACCCCCCCTCTCTCTCTGCGAGTCTCATTTTACACCTCAATGTGCAATGTTCGACTTTAAACGACCTACAAAGCAGTCGTCCACATATATAAGAAAGGGTTGTTTTGATAGTTAAAACACAACTGAACACGTGTAAGAAGATGAAGGAGGAAGTAAACCAATAATATAAATTTACATCAAGTTTATGTTCCCTCATATCACATCATGGCCGGCCCGAGCCTTTATGTGGCCCCAAGCAGAATTTGATTTGAGGGCCCTTTGAGGGCCCCCTAGACCACCTCAACTGATAATCACTACTTTTTATGCTTACCTTTTACTGATGCTTGATAATTTCATACACTAAATGGACCACACTCATTCATTTGCATTATGGGTTCCTAAACTGGTTCCGGAGCGCTATTATCCTGCAACTTTTAGATACAACCCTTCTCAAACACACCTGAAACATATGGCTGAATTCCCGTAGCCACATGTCATTCAGCTCTGCAGAGCCCTGGTAATGAGTCATTCATTTGAATCAGGTGTGTTGGAGAAGAGATGCATCTAGAAGTTGCAGGATAGACTTGGGCATCCATGGCTTACATCATATTAGTGTCACTCAGGTTGTGGTTTATAGACTCAATTGGGCAGCAAATTCAGAAAAAAAAATTCTGTATTAATTTGCACTTTTTAATATACAGAGTGATATTTGTGGGATGCATAGTGTAAACAAGTCAGCCAATTTAATTATTATTAGGATTTTTTTTTTAAATTTGGAACAGAGGTACACAAGTAGATAAAAATGCAATCTTTCACTACAAAACAACTTAAAACTGCAGCCAACATGTTCTTCATTTCTTAAGTTCGTGAACCTCAAAGATTCTGTAGCGCTCTGCTGCCCCCCCCCCCCCCCAAAAAAAAAAACAAAACAAAAACTATGCATGTGTTATATGACAAAAGCTGCAGGAACTGATTAAATCAGTATTACTTGCATGCCGACCATGATTAGAATTGTATAAAATCAAGTTTTTGTGCATTACCATTTTTATTTAAATTATTAAGTGATATATTTGCAGTTGGTAAGTTTGCTTATGCCTTTGGCCAGCTCTCTGTCACATCACACATAATAGGGTGTATGTCACATATGGATGATGGCTGCAACCTAAGTTAACCTCTTCAGCCACACAATCTGTAGACCCATGTTGTGGGCGATTTGAACACAAACAAGGCATAAAGAAAATTTCCATTTGGTTAAATGCCACTATAAAACATATTGTCCTCGAAAGTTTCCCCACACTGAAAATGTCTCATTATAATGAACTACTGGAACAAGATAATAAATATGTATGGGAATAACTCAGCTAGGTTTTATTCAGTAGTGGGAGACATTAAATGATTTGCAAAAAGAAAAGAATCTTTAACATGGCTGAAGGAGTGATTATTTGGCTTTTTTATTGAGAAATACCCATTATTTGTTGGAAAAAAGGTCAGTTTGCAATCCTTTATGAAATACTATAAGTTAGTAGAAAAGTAATGCAGATATATAGTTGTGTTTATAAAATGTACAAAACCAAATATATATTTACCCAAAGTGAATATCAGATTAGAAGATGGCAAATCTACATGAGCCTCCATTTTCAGGAGCCTTCTCACTTGTAGTTCAGCCCACATGTTACCTGAAATGATCTGGTCTTAAGCCAGCCTTATTACTAAGCCCAGAAAACATGTAAACAGGTTTACACATTAATGAGTCATTGAAAAGCAGTATTATAAATATCTCATTTAGACAGACCATATATATTTCTGCTACTTGGGAGAGCTTTTTCTTGCAGTGACTTTCTAGATTTGATCACATTTTCTTCATATTGCAGCTCTTGTTCCCTCCTCTAAAGGACACGCCACTCCCTCGTTTGATTATCGTTAAGTTTCACAATTGCCATATTACTGGTGCTTTTCATTGCCGTTTAACCCTAAATACCACCTGACGGATGGCTGAGTACTCAGGTTGTGGCTGGCAGTACAGTATTTTTCCACAGAGTGGTGAATGTCTTTGTGGTTGCTGTTCCTCTCGCGGTTGATGGATATGTTCATGTACAATGAGGTCTGAGCCTACACATGTTTTCAACAAGGGTGGCCCTGTGCAGACTTACTTCCAAGCTTTCACATCTGAAATGAATGAACGCAGCTGAAAGGTCTGAGCTGCTCGCTGAAACGTTTTGATGAATTGTGGAGTATTTTTGGACTGTGGCAGAGATACTGTGGCTGCAGCAAACTCAGAAATGAAAATGTCCTTTAGCACCTTCAAAGCTCTGATGTATATATTTTCATTAAAGAGTTGCTCAACTGCTGGGCAGAAAAACCTGAGTGCATAAGATCTGAGAAGATGATGATGCACCTCTCCACCCGTGCTCATCATTAATTCTTAACATGTTGTGCTGTACACTTTAAACCCCAATGATTATTATTAAAAATGTAATGGTATGTTTTTGGAGTATTTGTTGATGCGTATTTCAGAAGGAGACTAACAGAAGGCACGAATGTGGAGATTATGATACTGGAGCAAATACAGTAAATACTTTTTCATTGTTTATAGCAGCCCTACATCACATGCAGAAATTTGCACAGATAAATAGCACGGAGTGTTTTCCATTTTGAGAATCAGTTCAAGCAGGTGAATCATTTATTCAAACATCATCTGGCTCCAGCTTCTCAAATCTTCATTTTATGTCACCATAAAAGTGTCTATTTCCATGCTATTAGTTGGACAAATCAAGCCATTTCAAGACCATGACACTGCTCTGAAGATTTCTTATGCAAGTTCATGGTATAATTAATTACCTAAACAGTCATTGTTAAAAATAACCAATAGCCACAGCTTTGATTATTGTCACAGAGGACGCATCAGCTGACATTAGGCTGGGACCTCCTCTTGCCATCTGTCTGCTGTAATCAAGCTTCATGTCACTTTTAAGCAAAAATATGGGTAAGGCACTAATCAGCACACTGAATGATAAGCTTCAACAGACAGAGGGCTTCACATTACACATTTATAAATGAGTACTGTGATAGATCATGACATCTGTCTTGTGTGGCATCATAAACATGCAAAAATCCACTTGGTTAAAAAATCTTAACTAACTTTTGTACTCGTGTTAAAATAATCACAGCAGGCGCAGTTTAGACATTTTATTTTACTTTAGAACCTAAATATTATGATGAGCATATGTTAAATCGCGTGCACATAAGTCTGCATCTTTTGCAGGTCTACATGGGAAGACTCGCTTTTCCAACAGATGGCGCTTGTTAAAAACTCCATGGCGCTTCAAAACCATGACACAAACGCACATGGCTTTACGAGGACAAGCAAACCTGTCATTAAATTTGAGCTTTATAGACAGCTCGATTATTGGTCTAATTGGAGCTGTCAGGCAGGTGGGATTTAAAAGATGAAAACCTGCATCCAGCTGCATTTGTCCTGCTGCGCAGCTCCGAAGATTATCTTTTTACTGCATATGAGATTCAATTGGCCATTTTGGGTTAGAGCTACTGTTAAAAAACAGAAAAAAAGAAACTGTGATAAATAAAACAGCATATTTCACTTTTTAAAAGGAGGCAAATGATAGTTTTTTTCAGCTGATTGGTGGGTGGCACTGGGGAAAACAGCAGAAATGCGGCTCTCAGGACTGTACATATGATTGAAAACAGACGTACTCAGGACATAAAGGCTGGCTTATGATTAAGGAGCTCAAAACTGGCAGATCTCGTGAGTAAAAGAAACTCAAGACTCAAACAAACAACATAAACCAACCTTGGCGACTGCATGAGCTCTCCGCGACTCTGGAGTCCTGCAGGAACCCGAAGGACAGCGAACAGGAGCGATAAGAAGCAGACCCCTAAAAAAATCTTCTAAAAAATCAGCTTGTCACAGTAATCCGAAATCAAACGCACTCAGCTGCTTCCTGAGTGTAAAATCCATCACTTTGTACATGATGTCCAGCAATCTGTTTCTCTAAGTCTCAAATCAAAGTCTTCTTTCTCCTATATCGCCACTTCTCGCTCCCTGTGGACGCGGATCTCCTCAGCCATTGCTTAGCTCACTTCCCTATCAGCCGATCAGAGATGAGACATTATGATAGATTAAGCCCAGTAATTGGTCTCATCCGCGTGCCGAATCCAAATAGTTAGTTATGGTCGATGACGAGGAGAGAAAAAAATCCCCGAGGGCAAAGCTGCCGCTGCTGCTGCGTGCAGCCCGGTCCGCTGTGTGGATGTTGTGAAATGGCTTGTTAGAAAGTGTGAGAGAGACAATGATCGACTCCGCATGACGCCGCATGGAAGCTTCAAATCTCAGAGCCCCCCTCCTTGTTGAAGTAGTTTTGCTCTGAGACGCTTTGGAGAGAAGAGGGTCTGCAGACTAGGTCGCAGCTGCGCTGAGAAACCACCCAGAAATTAGGGGAACAGTTAATTATTCTATTTTTTATTATTATTTTTATTTTTTACCAACACAAAACCAATTAAAGCTAAATCCAAGCTGTCGGCATTGGATAGGAGCTTCTTGTTTAATTGGGATTTGAATGCCATTTCTGCACTTTTTACAGAGTTTGTTTAACACAGAATTATTTTCCTCTGTCATCACATTGATTACCAGCATATAAACCCCCCAGCTTTCACACCCATCACCAGGTAACCTCGATCAGTGCCTCATCTTTGCAAATCACAGGTTTGAAAACGACAAATCCATAATAATCGAGATTTAATGGAGGCTCAGATGGACAAACACTTGGCAGTTGGGAAGGAGGGGGTGGGCTATGCTCAAAGGCAGACAGGCCTGTGGGGAAGCTGCACCTGTGTTTTAGGATCAGACTGCATGCAGGAAAATACCACCACATCCCCCTCCTCCTTGCCCTAAACCTTTTCAAGCCTCCACAACATAATGGATTCTCTCTATGCTCCAGTTTTCCTCTGACTTTCTGTTTCTGACTGAAGCAACAAAATGATCAGGATCCTCAATTCCTGCCAGATAAATGACTGACATTCGTGTAACAAATGCAGAGCTATTGGAAACCTGACATTCCTTAATGAGAAGGCGATTTCATGTTCTATCAGTGCTGAGGCAGTAGCTCTTATTTGCACAAAGCCACCGAGCAGAGCTGTCACCTCACAAGATCTTTTTGTGCATCCAGCAAGAAAGTGACCCTTGTGATCCACTCATTTACTATCAGTCCTGCCCTCTGTTGATGGCCACTGAAAGGCAGCATATTTTACATTGATGTAACAGAGCAACATAAAAGAGTGACACCCTAGTGTGAAAAGAATGGCTTTAGAGGTGCTGGATGCAGGCCCCATCTCAAACACAGCTGGCACACATGCTGCCTTGTTGAGGTTTTACGGAGAGTTAGCATGACAGACCCGATTTACATGCCACTTCATCAGTAAATGCTTCAATTTTTATGCATGGGCATTACAGTTTGGTTTCTGCTTCATTTTGTAGAAGAATAAGTGCCAGTCAAGCATGTGCTTAGACTATTACAAAAAGAGCATTCAATTACATCTTTACCTCTGGGGCCCTCTTTGATTTCCTTTAGTCTCAAGTGATTTGCCTCCGATAGAATTTGAAAAAAAAAATACCTGTGAGACCATGATACAAAAAAATACAAGGTTCTTGATCCAGCAACAAAAGCTGTATGTTGCATATTTTCTCTATAAGATTTCTACAAAATTTCTGCAACAGGATGATTTATAAACCACATTCAGTCATCTCAACAAATGCAGAGGAGTGGTTTCAAATCTTGCTTCACTTTCTGGTGATGTCCTCAGTTTTGCGTATGTTGTACCTCCTCACTGTCTGGAGTTTTAACTTTGCCTTACAGTAAAGAACATCCTCAGTGTTTTCAGCTGCACAGATTCAGTTTAACTTCCTCTTCTTACTACGATGTGGCTTTATTCATACATTTATTTAGTTTTTTGTCTTTCTTTCATGTCAAAAGATGTGGATCTGAACTACTCAAATTCATGTTGGGTGTGGATTGAAGATGTGGAAAACTTATCATCAGCTGCAGTATTTCTGAGTCAGACATGCATTAGTAAACATCATATGCTCCAACTGACCTTCCAGTTGCCTTTTGGGCTCCTGCTGCATAACAATTAGCTCATCACAGTGTGATGCGCTTCTGTTGTCAGAGGTGTCACACACTGCTTTGTGCTCAGATACCTTTGAGAAATCTGACAGGACAAATCTTCCTGGCATCATTATACCAACAGAAAAAATTAGCTTCTTATTGCACTCCTATATGGAGCCAATTAGCACCTCACAATTTTAATCTATGAAAGGGGTTAAACATTGTGTTGATTAATCCATATCAATAAGTATTCAGGTAATTAGTTAACTTTTTAGGTCATTTATTGAGTGAAAACTTCACAGAAATAATGAGTGTAGAGAAAACAGGAAATAACGAGCCATTTAATTCAGGGAAGAATCATTTGCAGCTCCAGTTATAGCAGGTAATAATATTTGAAACAAACAGATCGGCAGACTTGACCTAGAAAGGAGAGGACGTTATCAGGTCTATGGTATGTTTCAGAGCCTGAAGAAGCCTGTTGTGTTGCCAACACATCTGTATGCTTGATTCTTCTTTGTTCTGAAGAATCACTAACACTTCGAGCTCTGAACACAACTGTTCAACTGACACACGTTGTGTAGATTACCAACATGCATTTAATATAACCTAGGAGAAGTTTTTATTGTTAAACTCATCCACGCTTTGTTTTCTTTAAAGAGCTATTACATTAAACCTCTGAGAGTTTCTGATAGGCAGTGAAAATACAAATGAACTTGGATCTATGCTTCATGTACATGATTGGCATTTAAAAAGAGGGGTTAGTGAACCTGAATCACTCTCTTTGGTAATAAGGTGTGAGCATGAATCCAAAAAATTCTATTAAGGGGTGATGTGTGGGGCTCAGATAGTGTGCAGAATTAATGCCAAAGGTCTGCAACAATAAGAATGCAGAAAGCTTGCAAATGAGCCTGTTCAGCACACTGAGGAACAGACTTGAATGTGGAAATACTCGTTACACGACCTCCTTTCTTATTTTAAGCAGAGGATGAGTTTCTTTTTTCCCATTTTTCTCCCTATTTGTGAAGCCAGACTGCAATCCAGAAAGATTTATTTGCTCTACCTCATTCCAGACATGGACCAAACTGGACAGAGCGCTTTACAAGAAATTAGCTCCGCTGCTAGACAGAACTGATCCCAATGAAAGATACATCCCATCAAGCCAAATTTTAGGGTAAAAGATTAGTGAATGGATAACTACTTGAGACTGTGAATAATAAGGACAATTTAGAACCTGATTTTTTTTTCATTTTTTTTTAACAAAAAAGCATGTGAGCAGCCATGACTCCATTTGCATGCAAGATTTCATAAGCGCATGCACGAAAATGAAGCCTTATCTCAATAAAACAGCTGCCTTTTTAATTTCCTGCTTCCAAGATTATGCACAATAAGTGGAGGATCATCTATATATTCAGTTTATGAATGTAGAATTAGATGAGCTTTAACTTCTCACTGTGGAAATAATGAAAATATTGGGATTACGCCTACATCTGTCTCCACAGTCAATACAACAACTACAGCCTTGTCTTCTATTGCATTTTACACAGACAATAGGTGCAATGTTTTAACCATCAATAAGCCACAATTGAAATGATTAAAAGTCTGCATACTGGAGCAGTTCATCAGACTACATGAATTAATTGTCAAAGCCAATACTTCCATTATTTTCTCTGCTGTTACAGCTGTTTTAGCAGCACTTGCTTTCTAAGCTTCTAGCAGACATATTGTGTCTGTGTTTCAGAGATACAACACAAGACAACTCTGCGGTTTTCAATAGCTTCTTGTTACCAACATTTCCCCCATCCAAACCCAGCTTAGCCATCCGTGACGGGTGTAAATGCAGACTGATGATAACACTAACAGCGAAACGTGCACAGAGAGAATGAAGACTTTATCGCAACAAGCTGATTCTCAGTGTGAATCCTACATGCTGTCCTCACAGGGAGTCATAAATGAATGCTACTAACTCTGTCTGGGGATTCAGCTTTTGGAAAATAAGCAACCAGCCTTGAATTCCTCACATCTCTTTTATGTCTTGGCTTCTTCTGCCTGGTTGTTGAACTTTACTAGTGTCCTGCAGTGTTGTCATGTGTGCACAGCTGCAGGGGCTTCATGCTGCCCTCGCTTTTGTCCCGTCTTGTTACAATAGCTGCAGCAAAAAGCTGGTGCAGGTGGAAGCAATTTATTGGCAGCTCAAAATGACTTTGCATACTGAGACAGAAGAGGCATGGGGGATAGTTTTAATTAGCAGTTCCAGGAGATTTTTTTTCCTGGCACAAGCAAACACCTCAGTGTTTACCACAGGAAAGGTTACTACTGTTAATTTTGTGCCAGTCCAGCAAGAAAATCTTCACTATACAGCATGAGCTTGCCAGTTTTTGACTGACTGCCTTTAGTCCCAGTTGCTATTTAGTTTGCTCTCACTATTACCCTGACCACACACACTGACTTTACAGTCCTGCTGAAATAGCAGCTCCACTAATCCTACATCTCACTCTATTTCACAATTTAATACTCCAGTTCCTTTTATATTATTAAAGAAAATATAACTATCATTAAATGCAGAAGTTATGAGCAGTGACTCCCAATATGCAGCATGCTAAGTAAAATAGATTTCTGTTTTTATATATCTGTGAAGTAAAATAGATTTGAACATAAATTGGAGCTCATATCAGAGTTCTAAATAATCATTATGGGTCAGTAAAATTTTAGTACAATCCAACTAGAAGCATAATTTTGTCCTGAACTGATGGAGGGAAATGAATTTGCCATTTTTAGGCCCAGAAAAAGATCATTTCCATACTGAAATATTTATAGTCTCCTCATAACTGTTGAAGAGTGGAATTCAGTGGTGGTTGAAAGGACGGATTAATTTGAAGCTCATTAAGATGTATGCTATCCCCCCAGCATGCTACAGGAGCTATTTCCCATTAGATTCTCCAGAAAAGCCTCTATTGTTAGTGAAGACAGCGGGGCCGAGCCATACTGTGTCGCCCATTTTCACATTCCTGTGCAGTCCTGTCCACTTCTTTTTTGTAAAATGTGATGTTGCTCCTTTAATGAGATGTGGAAATGTCAGTGCTTTGGGTGCTGAGTAATTGAAGAGCTTGTGGACATCTAATTACAGGAAAAAGACTCAGCGATAAATATCATCCCTCTGAGACAGTGGCCCTCACCTCCAGGCTAAATGATGCAGTTATTGATTGTGCATGTACAATGTAAAATGATACTCAATTTCTCATTCTGCTGTTGCAGTTGAAGCAGGTTAATTGGATCAAAAACCCCTTTAAAAAAGAAAATAAGTCTTTGACGCCTTGGATTGTGCTCAATGTGGAAGGATGTTAATGGAAAGTAAGTTGCAGCTGCATACTCCTGCAGCGACGAGGAGGTGTCACCGACTATTTGGTCAGGTGTTGGTTCAGGAGTGGAACGATGATGGAGCTTGTTAACATTTCACTGATGACTCTTTGTGGCAACACCTCACACTTGATGCAGCTCTCCTGAAAAAATAGTGAAACAGGAGGAGACTTGAGCCCCCCTCAGTAAAGAAAAAAAATCCTAATACCAGAGCCAAAAAAACATCCGTGAGTCATAGTTGCCTTCAGGCCACATTGACTTTATCTTCTGTCTCAACTTGCATACTGGCCCTCTTACCAGAAACTTTAATTAAAGCTCAAAAAGGAGTTGCCAAAACCTAACTTTATCCTAAGTTGTCTCTACTATCATAATAACTTTGTATGATTTAAAACAGTCTTCATCAGTTTCTCTATGCTGCATAAAAAAAACAGCTATGAGTTTGGAATTTTTAAAATATTCTCGGGAGCAAGTCCTCCTCTAAGTAATGTAGCTGAAATTATTTGCAACCTTTTCCTGGTTGTAGTTTGTAGATATATTTATGTGTGGGGGGGAAGGAATGAATGTGAAGGGTGATTTTTTTTTCACAACTATCATGAAAAGCCTGCCTCAGTCCGTATGCCTCTACTTGCCCCTGTATTGTCTACGTTTCCTCTCATTTGTGCCAATCAGAGCAAACTGAGGAGGAAACATTCCCTGGGCTAGTAAAATTTCAATCATATGACAAATGATCTATTAGTTCAAACAGGTTTCCTGCAGATACATCTCATGAGTCTGAACTGACACATATGGGAACTGTTGGTTTGTAAAGCTTTGGCTGCAAAGTCTAGAACACAAGAAAAACAAGTTAAACACCTTTTCTCATTTTAAACCAGCTGTTGTATACTGCCATGTATTTGCTATAGACTTGATGGAAAAAAACCACAAAAATAGTCACAAGATGCTCTTAAACAACAAGCATTCTTATGCCAGATTAGCTTGAGGGTAGACAGATGAGGAATGTAGGTAACGTAAAACCTGAGGAAATGAGATTGCACAGGTCTTACATGATCTGCTAAAGGTATAATATATAAACAAAAGCAGTAAAAGATGTATTTAAAGATCAAGTGTGCACAGATTTCAAAGTCTGAGTAAGGAAATTTTCCTGAAGATGCAGTTGGCTGGTGTTTGCCTATAGGCGAGCCCAAGGCAGCTCCTGCCTCTAGTTGGCAGGAAGCACCTAGCCATCCACTTAGCACATGGACATTATGTTCAACGCCCTGAAAAGACTTGAAGCTGCCACTTCAGCTTTCCCCAAGATGTGAAAAGCCAAAGAGTCTAAAAATGGCTCCTTGCTCTTGTTGTTTTCTGTGTGGTAATCAACTGTGGTAATCAGTTGGTCATAAAGATTTTCTTCTCTTAAAAATACAGAAAAACTGGTTTCATGTTTTACACATCAGGTACAATCGTTCTTACAGAAAAGCTAATCAGATGCATTGAGGTGAAATGCAGTTTTTGGCATATTGATTAGTGTATTCTTCCCTCATCTTTTGAATAAGGACATTTCATTATATTGGTATTTTTGGTTTCATTCCTTTTTTATTTGTCTTATGTTCAAACAAGTTCTCAAATTAAAATAAAAAAAACATAAGGTAACAGTATTAAATCCCATCACAAAGAGATCAAGCATTCAACCTCAGTGGAAACAAATTGTTTGCAACCCACCCGGCTTATCTGAGGACTGATTCTTAATAATGCATTCAAACCCTCATATCAGCTTGGTCATGCATTATTCCAAATGAGATCTAGTTAGATTTCTATTCATATATTCCAATACCTCCAAACTAGCCTAGTTGTATGGATAGACGTGTAATATATTGGCAACTTTAAGATGGAGACTTGAGCTGAAGATTGAGGAGGACTGATGAGACATTTGAAGCAAAACTTGAGCACACTTACCCATGTTGTGCAAAGTAAGCTAAATAAGGAAGGACCCTCCTTAGAGGTTGGAAATTGTGAGGAAAGCAACAGATTTACAGTGTAGACAATCTGATAAAAGTACAAAGCATAAGCAAGAGACAAACATTGGTATAGTAAAGCCTCCCTATGATGGTTGTGGCTGCAGCCAAGCAGCTGGTCTGGAGTAAAGCTTGAACTCTAACCAGTCATGCTAGTTCTTTTAGCATACTCTAACTACCTGCCAAGTTTTGGTGCTGTGAGGCTTCTAAGTTCTCGCTGTAATGGGGTCAGGGTGCATAAACTGAAGTACTTGATGGATGGTTGAAACACATCTGGAATTTCGTCTTCTTTCTGGAACTGACTCAGTGTTTAAAGGTAGTGAACTAACTGTTCAAACCTTCTTTCCTACTTTCTTTTATCATCTGTAACATTCTGTGTTCAGCTAAATGCATTTATATGACTGGTGGCTGGCTGGAGATTTTCTGCAAGAGAAAGCTTCTATCAATATTGGATCATTTATTGGGCATCACATTTGAATTTCTTTCTTTTTTCTTTTGCCTTTTTTATTATGATCCCACAAGAACCTTTTGAACAGCAGCAGGTGAAGCTTGTTAAGAACTGTTGAACAATTAATACACAATTGGCTTTGTGAAGACCGTAAGACTAACACAGTTTAACCTTGTGCATTTAAAATGATGAATGCTAGAGGGAAGGCTGATTACAGTTACAAAGAATAAAAAAGAGAAGTATTTTATACTTCATTTTCTGTGAAAATAAAGGGGAAACTGTGCTTTTTATTAAGTAAAAAAACATTTTTTTCTCAGTGCTGAGGATGCATAGTGCTTTGAGTGACTTTTCCAGATGGCTGACATATGCTTGCTTACTTTCCAGCTACTATGACGCTCTTTTTCATTGTAAGGTGATCTGCACTTGTGATCCCAGCTGTATCTTTGCAGCAAATTCCATGGTATCAGCAGTAACAACAGTGTCTGTTATCTGAAATGCTGACACACAAAACAAAGAGAGGAGTAAGGCGGAGTATGTTACATTACAGATGTGTATAAGCCTAAAATAAACAAAAGCTGATAAAAAATAATAGTTCAGGGACATTTCTTCAACATTTTCTTCAAATATAACCTGCTTTAGGGTGTGTTTGTATTCAGGAAACAGAAATAAATCTAATCGCAGCCTTTGCAGAGGAACTCTAAAATCACTCTGCCATTTTAGATAAGAAACTCCATTTCTGTCAGATCTAAGAGCCAAGACTTCCGTTCCTTAAAATCTGGAGATTTTGCCCAAACTTGTCCACTGATGCACTTTAACAGCTTTGATTGACAACATTTCCAAGTAGATTTAAAGCAGGCACAGCAATGAGAGTTGTACATGATCTGTACTTTTCCCAGTCTTCACATTTGACCTGTGCTCATTAAATTACCAAACGGGCTTGCTTGTGTTATTATTATTTTTTAAAAATCTCAAAATATTTCTTTCTCTTTAATCTGTCTCTCTGAATTTATCTTCCTTTTGCATGTACACTCAAAAACCTATCCCGCAACATTGTTCTTTTTACTAAGCAAAACCCACTTTTTGTACCTGAGACTCTTCTGTCACAAAGCAGCAGCCTGACAAAGAACCGAAGCCCTGGTTTCACACCGGCGACTGTCAGGCTTTTTATCCTCCACACAAAGTGGGCTAAAAAAAAAAAGAAGAAAATAGAAAAACTTCTTAGGCGTCCAATTGGAACCGTACAGACAAACGGTTCAAATCAAACCAGGCAGAGAAGACACAGACAGAAACAGAAAGCATGACAATGAAACTGGAGGATCCAGAGATGAGCACTGACAGGCCTCACAGTGTACAGCTCTGCTGACATTCATGCAGCAGGATTCCTGCTTTTATTAGCACAACTGAAAGAAAAGCAAACAAATCTGAGAGAAATCTTTATTTGGTGTAGACATTAAAAATCATCCATTATATTGACATATGCATGCAGTGACAACATCAGTCTTTATTCATGCTTAATCAGTACTTTCATGCCATGTTTTGAGTCCTTTCAAAGTTCTGTTTCTTAAACTTCCCATGCAAACACACATCAGATATTGATATATGATCAGACAGAGTATAAAGCATCTCCCATAAAACAGTTTATTTAGTGTGTAAATAAAAGTTTTGTAACAACAAAGAGTGAGACTAAAACATCAACCAGATCCAAAAGATGACTGGGTCCTGAATACAGACGGTTTAGTTTAACTATGTAACCCATTCCTACAGTATTTTTCTAACTACCTTACCTCAGAGGCTCTTAATCCTTCCCTGCTGCTCTCAGTTCAGAGCCCTGAACCTCTGGGTCGTGGCATAAGTGTGCAGCGCTAATTGGACTTGATGGCTCGTGCTGTTCTTTGGTCAAAAAAGCAGATAGAAACAAGTATAGGCCTTTTGTGCTAAACAGTGATAAAATTCTTAACTTGTCAGGCTAGTTAAATTATTTCCTGACACTGGGGATTATCTCTTAAACCATTTCTCATGTCATGTGCTGTTGTTAGATTTCACTTTTTAGACTCGGCTGGGGTCTCCCGATGCTTTCTCTGCATGTCTGGCAAACCTTGTGTCATATTGTCAGGAATTTACTGTTCGTTTCGAATGCGAGGGAATGTGGGAAAACGGAAGCAGCAACGTTTGGTGTGTCTCTCTGTGGCTGCAGTGTTTTTGCTCTTTTAATCCTTAACACAAAGCCTGGATGTGCAGCACCTTTATGTGTGTCAGAATGGCAGGCTTAAGAAACAGGCCTCGGCATGCAGCGCTCCTCATGCTGCCGCATGGCTGTGGAAACTTAGCTGACACTGAGAATATCCACAGTAAAATGAACGAATAATGTTAGCAGGGATGAGAACACACCCACAAGACAAACATGCGCCATCTCTTTACTTTGGAGTGCTTTTTTCACCTTTTTTTTTAAGATGCATTTTGTTAAATTTTTTATTCATTTTGCAGCCTTAATATGTCTAAATTAAAAAAAGAAGCTTGTGTTAATTCCTACATGACATTGAGAGGCAGTCATTAAAAAAAACTTGCATAAATCAGGAGGAAATGATACATTCTCTACTATATCAGTAGATACTAAACCTATTATCTTACATTGAAATGCACTGTTCTAAACTAGCAATGGAGATAACATTAAGATCCAAAACCTCAGCTGTGTAAAAACTGGGAAAATTTACCATCTACAATTTCTTTCACTGGACAAGAATTTCCATTATTAGTCATGAGACTGAAAGTAATAATCTAAAAATGTTAGCATGCATCTTTAGAATTGCTATAAAATGTAAACTCTGATCCAGGTTTACTACTTTATTAGAAAAAAAACATTTTAATTAAAAAAACACACACACACACACAAAACAACAAACAACAGCATTAGTTGAGGACGTTAACTCGCATCCCTCCTAAAGCCATTGACAGACAGTAGACATGTTTACATACACAGCAGTTTCTGATACAGTATTAACCAGATTTAGACCTTAATATGAGTACGACACCTTGTAAACAGCATTTTCTGATCATCTTTACCCCCAAAAAGCCATGTTGGGAATAAGCATAAATCAAAATAAGGTACATGGACCATGCTAATCTTAGTCGTGTTATGTAAACATCAGAGCACAACTGTGGATAAAAAGATGACACACATTGGAACAACTGATAAACCAATTCTTTTATATTTTGGTCGCTATGGACATAATTTAGGCTTTAGATGGGAGCTAATATAGTGGCTCAGAGAGGTTGAATATAGTGCTGAGTCAGGGAACATGAATAAAATACCTCATCTGCAACCTATGTAAACATCATAACCAGGATATTGACTTTTTTTTTTTTTTTTTTTAGAAAAAAAGTCATTGTCAGAATATTACTGTTCACATAAACACAGCAAAAGTGCAACAGTTCTGATTTGATTCAAAGATGTTACTGTAGATCAGTCATTTCACTATTTTAAAAATAATTTTAAATCAATCAGGGGTCAACGTTTACCCACATTTTGGCCTCTGATGGGCGCTAATATTGTTCTTATTTCAGCAACCCTTTCTAGAGTTCACAAAAATAAAAGCGCTATCAGCCTCACTTCAGATTTAGTCATTTTTTGCATAAAAAAAAAAGAGTTAAAAGTGATAAACAGAATACATAATACACACATACGCACAAGACTTCTGCCACAGTATTTCATTTTTGAATAAAGTACTACATTTTCTAACAGCCTATAGCTAGATTTGTTAAATACTAATCTGACTTTATGAACTAGAAGACGGCCTAATTTAACCGTTCATTAGGCAACAGCTCCATCTCCTTCAGGGATTCAGACCAACACAGTTTGTGGATTAAAAGTATAATGCAGGAGTACAGAGAAACATTAAAGCTGTACTTACATACTTCACTTCTTTCTTTTCCCACTTTTTTTTCTTTTTAGGGCATATTGTCACATTTTTAAAAAACAGATTTCCCCTGAATGCTCACAATTTAACATCTTTTCCTAAATATTTCTCAAAAGCAGATTTTACAGCCCAAATGATAAAAACAAAACAGAGCTGAACTTCAGCTGTCCTTCCTTTTCCCCTGAAAATTTTACAGACATTCATATGAGTTTTGAAATGTAATTTTTTTTGCTTGACTTGAAAATTTTATACAATGTACTTATGGGGCCTTGAGTATTTGTTGAATGGATTTTTGCTGCTGAAGCTTCACATAAGTGTAAAAGACATTAAAGTATATCCAGTGAAACATAACTTTAAGGCAGATACAAAAATACAAAAAAAAACAAAAACAAAAACAAAACCAAAACTGTCCATAAAAGAAGAAGAAGAAGAAAAAAGGAATTCTTTACATGTTTTCATGCGTGTCAGTCAGTTGTGTTGTTACCCCTGGGGGGGTGTCTGCTCCTACTTCCTGGAAGCTATAAGGTATTTAGAGCGGCTCCCACAGAGGACCCAACAACATAACATCAGGTAGTTGAAAGTTGAAGGTGAAGGTATGCAGGCACAGTGTTTTTTTTATTTAAATAAATTCAAATAAATAAAAAAAAAACAGATTTACTTCACAAACACACACACACAAAAAGCATTAATGTGTTCATGTACAACTTCTGTTCTCCAAAAGTAAATCAGTTTTAGTATATTAGCTGACTTTCAGAAGTAGATAATAAAGAAGATCATCTGGAGCAACATATTATTAGAAATTATTAGAAATGTTTATTTTCATTTTCCTAACCTGTGGCTATGCTTTTGTAATACAAAACACATTTAGATGCAGCCAATTCATCAGCAGCAAACTCATTTTAGCAGCCAGGCGATGAATCCGGCCACCTGTCATGTTATTTTTGGCCTCCACTGTAAGGCAGCCACCAACATTCCTCCCTCCACCACACACAGCACCTGCGATCGGCTCGCCTGTTGCCATCACAGCTGTCAGGCTTGCCCTCGCTGCTGATTAAAGTGACAGACCTCCCAAAAAGCTGGTTATTCCACCAGTTTGGTGTTTTCATCTACAGCAGGAATGTCAGATGACTGAACTGTAAAGCCCGAAAATGTCAAAAGTAAAATCTTGTACATTAGCTAGGTGCCCAAACAAAACCAGCTTAAAGATTTTAATAGTTTTCTGGTATTTGATGGAACAGTTAAAGAAAAAAAAAAAAAAAAAAAATCTAGAAAAAAAAGTTTGATGAAAATATCATTGGCTGCAGCCATGTTGGATTAATAAAGTCATGCTGATTATAAGCATATATGAAAATCTGGGATGCCATGATATTGCATTCAATTAAAATTGAACTATAATGTAATTTTTTTACAAATAAATACAAAAATGTTAATTTAGAGAAGGATTTTTTTTTCCCATGACAGTTTTAAATGGTTAAAATCAGAAAGCCAAACAATCACAGCCTTTCACTGCTGATTCTGAGAATTTCTATGAAATTTCTGAATCTTTTAATGTAAATATGATGTTATGTAGGCTACTGTTGTTGATTAAATCCACAACAATTCTATTTAGACTTTTTTTTAAATAATAATAGTAATAAATAAGCAACATTTCTTACAATAGTTATATCTTCAGCTACTTAGGATGGACGCTTCTGGTTTACACTGGTGTCACTGACAGCACTCCAGGGTGGGACAAACCATGACTTGGCAATAGGTTGTTGGGGAAACTCTAGCTGCTTAGTTTCTGTATTGCTGTTAATATAAGCACATCACAGCAAGAGGGTGTGTGCTGTCTCAGCTGGAAATGCAAAGGAAGCGTTGCAGGGGAATGGCTGTCTAGAGAGTGCAGAAGGCTGCATAGGATGCAGGAATTAGGCTGTGGAAACCATTGATTTCCTTTACTTTATCCACTGATGTTCTGGAGATTTTATTTGGGACCTCTGTAGAAAGTCTGTAAGGAATGTTGTAGACATTTGTACTTTAATATGCCTCTGCCCTGCAACATCTCTAACATTTCAGGACTCTAGTGCATATGTGAAAGCAGCTTTACAGAACTTTTTGCTAACTCCAGATACCAGTAGGTGCTTTTAAGAGATATTTTATAGTTTGTGTCTCAGCAGGCCAGAGCTATATTGGTGGCCCATGAAGGACTAACTTCATATTAGGTGGAGGTGAGGAACTCATCT
Organism: Melanotaenia boesemani; assembly: GCF_017639745.1. Classification (NCBI taxonomy): domain Eukaryota; kingdom Metazoa; phylum Chordata; class Actinopteri; order Atheriniformes; family Melanotaeniidae; genus Melanotaenia; species Melanotaenia boesemani. Next base: position 27,194,559 of record NC_055691.1, read on the forward strand.
GTGAAGATGATGTTTATCCAGCTCCAGCTGCATTGGAACTCATGATTATCCACAAAAGAAGAAAAGAAACACAAATGTGCAACATCCTTGCTCCAAATTCATCCTCAGAAAAATTTCTTCCCAGAAAGCCAAAATATAAGCTACAGCGAGTGAGAAAACACTAGCGATATATGGATCCAGTTCGTCCAGCTTGTGAAAGTAATGTACATCTAATTAGCAAACAATATTAATGATGGCTTTAACCATTTTTAACAGCTGAGCAATTATTATGTAAAGGTATGAAAGATTATGAAACAGGCTTACTGAAAACCTCCCTGCCATCATTGAGTAAATGCTGCGATAAGAAGTCTTTGAATTTGTCTGTAAAACAAAGCCGAGCAAAAGCCAGCAGGAGGAGCAAAAATGATTTATTAGCAATAATATTATCTGAATTACAGAACACAACATGCTGTCATTATTGGTCATGCATAAATTCCCCTTATGAATGGATCTTACATTGCGCGATGCTAGAATTATGACTCTTTGGCTATACTTGCACAAACATCATCTTTTCATATTTTTTGAAGAGCCACCTTCTTCTGAAAACACAACAGGAACTCTCTGAGGTGGTATTTGTGCATTTTTGAAGGGAAAAATACAAATTTCACAAGAAGAAACCTGCAAGATGTTAATGTTTCTGAGGAGGCCATTGAGGCTGCATGCAGTTCATGCAGTTAAAAAAAAGAAGAAAAATCCTTTATATTTTATTGTTGATGTGCACAGAAAAGAAGAATCCTTTATATTCTATAAGATTAAAGGGCTGAATTAACCCAATAACCCCAGAATGCAAAGTATTTCTGTCCTTGACTGTTTCAAGTCTTTATGAAAGCTAAATGTGTAACTGGAGTTCTTCCGTCCTCTTTCTTTCTGAGCCAGTTTTTCTGTGTTTCAGCTCTGACAGTGACTTTGATGTTTTGTAGAAAGTGTAAATAGGAGCAGAGTTGAATGAAACGGCTGGGCATCACTGTGTGACTGACTTTCCTTTTTATTTCTGAACACCAGTAACCAAGCAGGACCACATCCATGGACAAAGTATCTGATCTGTGCCCTCTAACATTGTATGGTGTATAAGCTTTTTACAATTATTACTCTGATCTAATATAACAAAAACAACAGAGGGGGGGAAATACTCTAAATGATGGAATCTCTTTATCACAGTGATGCTCAATTAAACAAGCCATTAATGAAGTTTTATTTTTTCTGAGCCTGCTGCAGTGTTTTGTTCAGCTGACAGAGGATGAAGGCTGTTACTGAAGGAGATCCTGAAAAAAAAAATGTCCGGTTTTTGAAATGCCCCCATTGAGGCAAAAGGAGAGGATTTTTTTCCCCCCAAGCCCACTGTTCTCACACTTGTGCCTGCATCTCAAATAAAACCTCCTATGGATTCCTAAGTTCACAGAATGGCAGTGGGGGGATGGGGATTGAGGGTAGATGAAGAGAGGAGGAGGAGGAGAAGGAGGGAAAGAGGATTGCGTGCCAAAAAAAGTGTTTTATTTAGATGCTGATTTTGTATTCACTGGTCCTCTGTAAGAACAGAAACCCAGAGGAATGCACATTGAAAGCAACAGTTCTCATTCAGAGGCCATAATGCATCCATCGTATATGAGCTGAAAAAGAGTTTCCTCGGTGGGAAAAGAGTGACCCCCGAACCTGGTGAAAAGATAGCTGCTGTGCAGGGGGGCTGTGAGTGCAGAGGTGCATTGTTGAGCAAGCATGCTGCCGTTTCTCACCTGCACTGAAAGAAAGCGAGAGCCCTCTCTAGGTGTTTACACCAAGCCCTCCTCTGCTTTCCCAGTGGAGCAAAGGAATAACAACATCAGCCCTGGATGAAAGTGCGGAAATGCGTTGTTGCTAGATAATAATCGAGCCATTCATGAGAGACATGGATGACATATCATTCTGTGTTCCCACTTATTTTGCAGATATCTTTCCTTTGATCCATTTTAGTCTGCAGTAGATTATTTTGAGGACAATATCAAGCATGAAATTTGTCACAACTAAGAGCTGTCACACCTGATAAGCATCATAAAAACACCAACGATATCCAAGATGAGTATACAGGCTGAGCAAACACAGTGAGCAGATAAGCATATGTAGATGTGCTGAGAATTTCTCAGACATTGCTATAACATCGGAAATCAGAGTTTTGTAGCTCTGAAATAACAGAACATTTAATATGGACTCCATTATTTATATTTTGGAATACTGGAAGCACATCATAGAGTAATATTAAAGTAAGATCAACTTAATGCATAAATAAGAGCCAGTTGCAGTTAATTGATATTCTGAAGAGTTGCTTCAACGTGCATTATTTTTCTTACTTTCCCTGATTTGAGGCCAGCATTATACACAACTTGTGCCACATGTGGTAGAATTAGAGATTATCCCCTGTTCCAGCTGACAAGACTGTTAAACAGATGTTGAATTGGAGACAGATATCCTCGGTGGAGTGAATCCAAGAATACCAACTGGATTTACAAACTGCTCTGATGGGCACATGACATTTGTGCTCCATGTGTGTGTGTGTGTGTGTATGAGAGAGAGAATGAGACAAAGAGAAGAAAATACAGAGGGCATGTTTTACATATGAACAAAGCACCTTCACAACAAGCTTGTGAATGCAGTGGGCTCATCCTGTAGACCAGCTGAAGAGTAATGACAGCGTATTGGCAGCTCCACATAGAATTAGTTTCCTGGGTGATATTAGTATTTGTGGTGGGCTGTGCGCGTCAGTCACATTAGCAATGCTCTTTATATAAAGGCTCTGAAGAACCTCAGTTCAATGGGTCCATAGTCTGGGGACTGCTTTGTAGAGAGCCAAAGGTCAGGGCATTTCTTACGCCCCCCCTTCTCTCAGTCTGTGTGGTTTTGTTGCTGAGGCCATATGGTACATTTGCACTTTCAGTATCTCTATATTTTCATGTGTTGAATAATACTAATTAATTAATTCACACTTTTTTTTGTTTAAAATTTTGGGCAAATCTGCACATCTTAATAAACTAACAATGCAAATGATGTTAATTTGCATCTGTTGCTTAGCAAGCAGTTAACCTGCAGAACTGGGCATGTGTAACACTTTTTTTATCATGATGTTTCTTTTGTTTTAAACTAGTCCTGTTTTTATATAATTGTCAATAGATGTTGAAATCAACTTTCGAAATTCCACAAGTTTTGCACATTTGTATGAACTAAGTTGCACCAAATAAACTGGACAGCACTGGTTTTCTTACACGTGGTGGTGATATGGTTGCATATGGCTTTAAAAAACATTGTAGAGGGTGTAATGACAACTGACTGAAAACAAAACCTTAAAGAAACAAATCCTGTAATTCTGTCGATGTTAGGCAAGAAAAATGGAAGTTTTTTTGGACAATTTTGTTCAGCTGGGCATGTTGTAATATTTATTCATATCCGCTAATATTGGTTGTGATCATGTGATCTGTTATTTGAGTTATATATTAGCTATGTCAGAACTGACTCAGAAAAATATTTATTCCATCTTCTCTTATAGAATTAACTTTTATTTTAAAAAAACGGGGACAAATTTATCTCAATCAAGCAAACACTAGATCTATTAAAATACTCTTTCTATTAACCTCTTCTGGTGCAATACTCAGAAATGTGCATAGAAAAGACAGTATATATGTAATAACTTGTGTGTATTAGGACCATTTCATTTAAAATAAAAAACATATTACACACCTGTGGAAAAATGACGTAAAAATAGCCAAAACAAAACATTTAAGCTTGTCTTGATGAATCATCCAGATGTATGAAAATCTGTAGAACACATGTGGCATATATAGACACAGACCCTTCCCAGTGCAAATCCTCACCCTGCTGCTGGTGAAAATTCTCAAAAAAGTATGAAATAACCAGAACAAAGCAAACTTCTTTCCACCTCTAGAACAAGAACAAAGTTCTCTGTTCTTGTGGAGTATGTAACAGGTTTTATTCAGCATCTTCCTTGCATCCTGTCTCTTCTCTTCAGCCAGTGAAAGTCAGATTTTGACTGTCTTTTTTTGCTTCAGTAATGTCCACATTGTTTTTTTTTTCCTGAGTCTTTCAAGTTGCACATCCAAAAACATCCAGTGTGTTGATAGCCAGTTGCTAGCATTTGATATGCTGCCGTGAAGCAAAGCGCAGCTGTAATGTGACGCTCCGGGCTGGATCATCTCAGCCATAAGATGCTGTCCAACGACCTCAGGAATGTGCTTAATGAATGTCAAGTATACAATTAAAACAAGCTGAAAACATGGAGTTTTAAAACTTATATAGTATTGTTTTAAGTTTCCATATTAATAAACATTTATAGTATAGACTGTGGGGAAGACACAATAAACTCAAAACTCACTGAACCAAACTTCATCTAATGAAATAAACATGAAGTTGCAGCAGTATTATTGCTTGTCTATATCCTATTTAAATTGTCTGTAGCTATAATTAGCAGTATCTTTCAATTGTCCACATGTTGCATGTGTAGCGTTGTGTTACTCTGCAGCTTAATATGTGAAAAATTCACAGCTCATAAATTCAGAGATTTTTTAATCATTTGAAATTTCTCCCCTCCTATGGGTCAGGAATTTATTAAGCCTATAGTTGCCCTAATTTACTGTTACATATGTTCACTTCTACAGTTTTAATACTTAATACTGACTTTACACCAAAATAAATAGATAACTAAAGTGATCACAAACTCAGGGTAAGAAATGTTTAACATTTTAAAGCATGTTGCAACAATCATGATGGAGCTGGGGCTAGTTACATGCTTAAACAATCAAAAGTGTGATTTTATCATAGCAAGTGAAGTGTTTGTATAAATACGTGTTGCAGAAGAAACATTCAGCTGTCCCTGTTTCACCTTATTGCATACAGCTTCTATTTTAACTTTAAAAAAAAAATCTACTTGTGTGGGCCATATTTATGCTGAAATATTCAATTTTGTTCTTTTAAATTTGTGCCAAATAGTGTGAAAGCATATTGAAGTGTACGTCTGACCATTAATTAAACTATGGGTCAATTTTTGTTGTTATACAGAATAAGTGAAGATTTTGTGTTAATTTATGCAATGACAAGTAAATATAAAAGGGCAAATAAAAATAATGATTTTGACATTTCCAGTTCTGGTTTTTATGTGACAGCAGGATAAAAAGTAAAGCTGTGCTAAATATCATCCTACTAAATGCTTTTTAGATCAAAAAGCTATTCGAGGAATACCAGCTAATCAACTGAGAGACAGCCACAGGGAATAAAAGTATTTAGAGTCCCAGAGTCTCTCATGATTTCACTGCACATGGCAGTGCTTGGCAACTGGTTCCCCAAAACACAAAGCAGTAAAAAAAGAGGCCCTCAGGATGGTCTCAAACCTCTAATTAGGCTCTCAATGACACCAGTAGTTACTACTGAGCTCTGGTCAGAAACCAACAGTGAGGAGAGAAAGTTTATTATTCTTAGAGACTGAGGAAAATCAAAGGTCGTCTCTGTTTGGAGGTAACTCGACGGAATTTATGCCAAACTGGAAAGGTACATGTAGTCCCAGCAGAGCCTCAAGGCTGACATTCAAAGTGACAACAGAGCTCATTGTTGAGTCGTTCCAGTGCTGTTGGCATTATTATTTTCTCAGGCAAGCTGATGCTACTTAGATCAAGATAATAATTAGACCAATATATCAGAGAGCAAATTCAAGCAGAACTGGCAGTTTACCATTCGTCCTTCAATCACTGCTATTTGGAGATGATTTTTTTTTTCTTCCTTTGTGACAAGATGAACAAAATGAGCCACACCGTTAATTATCCTCTGGTAACTTTAATTCCCATTATCAAGTATGAAGTAATTACGGCATCTGCCCATCATTATCAAGATTTAGCAAGTGTATATACCTGCTGGCTTTTCAGCAGTCTGAATCTGCCTCTTTTACTGCACTGTAATTATCCAGTTTACACACTGCATGTTTTTATTGGCATCTGCAGTTCAAAGCAAAGTTTAGCAGCATATAGATTATTAGATAATTTGAACATAAACATTTGAACATCCTACGTGGACGAAGCATTTGTAAAGATGTTTTATTATCTGCTGTTTTCCTTGTCCTCTTTGTATATTATTCATGATCCCCTGAACTGTGTCCAGGTTGTCGAGGTAAAACACAAGTGAAGGAGCACAACAGATGGTTTAAAAGAATACTTGTCAACAGGCAGCCCTGTTGTGAAGCTACTGAGCGCGCTCAGACCTCCCAGATTTGTTTGGGGTGGTCAAGTCATTAGGAAAGAATGTTGGTGCTGTTTTTGCAAAGTGATGCACATGTGACACCAACAGGTGGTCAGAAGGACTTCAAAACATGCACCAAAAAACTACTGACACTATATTATCATGCTCAAATACTTTTATAGCAGCTTTAACCCTAAATAAGTCTATTTTCTGAACACTGCAGGTCTTAATATTAATATTTTTTTGCACTACTAGTTAAAAACATGGACAAATTTAGTACCAATGGGCAAGCAATGAACAGATATTTCATCAACCCAAAGAAAAGGACAATAAAATATGAAAAAGCATACCTTGTCCTGGGCTTTACCAGGGTATGGCCAATGGAGAAAAATGAAGAGACACCACAGCGTGTTGTATGTCTCAGATTACCAGCATCTTACAATATGAAGCCAAACAAGTTACCACACCGGTTGGGGACTTCTCATTCTAAACACAAAGAAAAGCTTGTTGATTACTTTAAAAATAACCTATTCAACTGTTGTAAATCACAGAGTTGTTTTACTAAAACAGCATCTGTCACTTTAATTGCTTAACTCACCTCATATGAAGTATTGCAGAGAAACAGTTTGGGAACCACTGGGTTAGAAGCGGATGTCACTCCTTGTACGGTCCACTAAACCCATGGTCCTTTAACCTTCAAACAGAACTGAACATCTCAACAACATTGTCTGAATGTAAATATAACACAGGAAGTAAACTTAAATTTCAAGGTTAACAATCACAAAAGGTTAAATTACTGATGAATATGGATTTCTCATGAGTCTGTGCACACTTGCTACTGTGGATCTGTGAATCTGGAGAACTGTGTGTGTCATTAGGATACTAAAGCTATGACAAATTTTGTTGTTGAACTTTGAGAGTAGAAAACGTGACTCCAGAACACAGGGAGTTATTTGAGAAGAGTTCTTGTTTCCAAAATGCAATGCGCAAATTAAAAAAAAATGCAGGTAAAACTACTGCGAAGAATTAAAACAGAAAATTCCTTCAAATTTTTATGGTACATTTTGCCCTATTTTACAGATTTTTCTTACTGTATACAACTGAAGTTTATCCAGATGAGCCTCAGATGTCCAAGTGCAAGTCAACATAAAACAGAATGTGGTCTAAGAACTATGCACTGCTGTCCCTGTTAATGCAGTCATGTTTCCACTGGAAGGACATTTGGCTGCCAGGCGTATCAAACATGACAGGTGATGGGAAACAGTTTTGCAGCCTAAACATGAGAACAAATAGGAGGGAAAGTTAATTTGAGTTTGCTTAGTTGCTTATAATGTTTGACCACAGGAATATGATCAATGCCCATGCAGCCTTAAGGTACCACTGCAGCTATAAATGTCTCACTGGAAACAGTGCTCAGGTGGCTAACTTTAGAAAGCTAAAGTCAGGAAAAGCTTGAGGTGATTGCAAACTATATTGCTGTACATGCTGCTGCACACTTGGCTGCGGGTGATCACATCATGTCAGTGTCATTAGAGTAAATACCAATATGTCCTTGATCATAGTATCAGTTTAAATGACAGTACCAGATATTACAATTAGCTTTGAATTGCTAACTAAACACTGGTCTAAAATGGGTTTAAGACATTTTTTTTCTTATCATTTATTCCAAGTCTTTGCACAAAAGTGGTTAAAATCCAACATTCTAATAGTGAAATGGATTCTGTGCAGGAAACTTCTTAAATTGAGTTTATTTTCCACCAGACAATTAAAATATCTTAAAATGAATACTCAAAGTCAAATTTCCAGCTTAATTTCAAAATTTAAAACTGTGTGCTGCAGCTGCTATCCAATCCACTCTCTATGGCTTCATGCTGTACACACTGAAATGTCCTTTGGAAGAGATAGTACAGGAATTCTCAAATCGTCTTTATTAGTTCTCATCTGACAGCCCTATACTGTATCCTCACTGCAAAACACTTAAACAGCACATATAAATGTAAATCAGCAATGCCATAAAATCTCCTTGATTCAAGCTTTTGCTGTTGAAACACCAGTCACTTACTTGCCTGAAATCCATCCTGACAACATGTTCTGTTGAGTGCTTGTTCAACTGGCTGGATAAGAAAACACAGTGATAGAAAAATAGAACAAAAATCTAATCAAACTGCAGATCAACCCCTCCAGGTAATGTTTGTTTTACGTTGCTCTGACCGTTACATACCTGGCGTTACTCTGATGAGGCAAGGAGAGTCCTGACACATATTTTCTTTTTTGTATAACTGCTTGCCTTTTCAGCTTGTGTCAGTCTCATGAGTTGATGGATGTAACAAAAGCAAGTGAAGAGATGGCAGACCAGAGGCACAGGCCTCAGGTGTGAACAGGTGTGTGGGTTCACTGCCATGCTGGAATGGGAGCAGTTCCAGGTGCACAGCTGCGGGGTGTGGCTCCCACTCATATATATATATGTACATCCACCCAGCCTCCCGGCTTGTGTTGAAATACTGAGTCCCTGGGAAGGAGGGAGAGGCGGCCTGGGTGGGGTTTCTCTGCAAACTTAATCTGGCAGTGCTGTAACTTTAAACAGGAGCTCTGGGGGAAAAAAGAGAGTGTGTGTTTGGAGTTTAAAGTTAGAGGTCAATAGAAGGGAAATCAAAGGTTTTTAAATTTCTCACTCAAGTATGCATGCTTTTTGTGTGTAGGTGTGAGTGATGTATGTTTAAGAAAGAATAGGACCCAAAGCAAACAGAATGACAAGAAAGATGTTTGGGAGGTTGCTCATCTGGGAGGTAAATGTGTGGTTGTCTAGTTTCCTTGGAAACTATTGTTCTTATCAATCCGCGATTAAACAACGTTGGTCATTTGCAATCCTGCTGCAACACATCCTGGTGAAGTTCTGGTGAATGAATCAACCTTCTCTAACTCCTGGGCAGCATCAGTCTCAGCCTCGGGACAGATTAGGTTGGAGACAAGCTTTCCCTCTCTCTGTCTGCAGGGTATGTGATCGCTAAGTCTTCTCTATCAAAGGTGAGAGCAGCAGAATGAGGAGGAGCATCAGGGTGTTGTGTGGTTTGTAATTTTCAAAAGAGAAATGGGTCAGTGGCTACTGTGGTTGGGCTCACTTGTTCCACAGATATACAAGCCCACACATGGCATCAGGGGACAGATATATGTAGGTGGACACTGATGCAAGGAAGCCATCACAAATTACATTTTACAGATTACAATTTGGAGCTTGACATTCTTTGGCTTTAAATCCCTTTTTTCCCCTTGTACAACATGATCCAGATGAGCAGTGTGACCTTTCCTGTCCTTGCAGCCGTTGATGCTGTGTAATGTATTCCACAGTTGATTCCTTTTTTTCGGTCTATGAATTTTAACAACTTTTTTTTTTCCTTTTTCTTGTCTCTGTAGAATCACAGAATCTTTCACTCCATGTCTCTGCACTGCTGGATATTATTCTTCCTATTACCTTTCAGATATCCAATCACCACATGTCCTGTGGAGAAACAAAGCTGGAAGAAGCAGTCAAAAATGGGAACAGTGCAGGGAATGTCAATTTCCTCCGATCAGCTCAGACGACATTTTTTTTTTCCTGTGGGGGAAGATTAGGCTGATGTCAAATCTGAGATCCAGTGAGCTGGAATGGAATGGAAGACAGCTACTGCTGAGTGACAACGACAGAAACTTGAATACGAAAGTGCACTGAATTCAGCTTATTTCTAGTTACCTACAATCCCTTGATATTAATACATTTGTCATCTGCAAATGCCATTGATATTCCTTTTAGTCTCAAATGAGCCAACAATAAGTCAGAGGATGCCAAGAGTATCCATCAGAATCCATTAGTCGTCTGTTACTAATTACCAGTGACTCCAGGGTTGATTAAAAGAAATCACCAAGCAGCAGCAGACACCATTATGCTAATGAAAACTCATTTGGAGAAGCTGAGTGGGGGCGCTGCCAAGTATTTGGACGACTTTGCTGCGTAGCCAGGCTGGCTGGAGTAAATGGCTTCTTGGACAGCATGTCATTACAGGAATGGAGGAAAAAAGAGGCCTTGTGATAAAAACGATGATGATAGCAGCATTTTAATCAAGTGTATCTTGTCTACTCTCATGGGCTTATTCAAACAGTGACTTTTCCCCCCCTGCTTCTCATTTGCATATATATTTTTTGCCTGTACTTGCCCTGTGGCATGAACTACCAAATATAATCCTGGCTAGTGAAGATAAGACATGTTGGGTGTAATTTAATCATAATTGATTTTCTCATCTAATTAGAAAGCCTTTAGGGGGAGAAACACAACACTGTAACAAGCTTCTAATCACCAAACTGTGATTGGTTTGGTGACAATAGGTTTCATAGCAAAGATGTCAGAAGAAGCTGCGCTGTATAAACAACACGTGACAACGTTAGAAAGTGGTCTATAGTTATTGATAAGATATCTTATCAGGAGATCTCAAAAGGATTCTATTCTTTATTTAAGTTAGACATCAGTGCATCAACGTAAAAACTGTCATTCATCTGACAGAAACTGCTTTTGATAATTGGCTATCCACACTGGAATAAAAAAAGCAAATCTTGTTATAAGTGATCAAAAGTTAGTAAAGAAATAGTTTCAAACTTTTGCAAATGCTGACAATTTTCTATTTTGTCAAATATTTGGTAGTTTTGTTCTAAATAGATTACGCTGAAGGACACCGCTGTATGTGATCGGTGTTACTGACTGAATTATTTTCATTTTTGGTCACAAGGTTGCCCTGATAAGAGCCAAGGATGTTAGATTTTCTATAAATTTAGTCATTTATTTGGAGAAACACTGAAGCCCATTGTCTCTTAGCCCGTTAGCATCTACTAGCATGTTAGCTGTTGTGTCATGTTAAGCTGGACGGCAACATGGAAACAAACAATTTAGTGTCAGATTGAATTGATAGCTGTTCATCAAAGTTTACACGGTTTTTAATTTTTGGGAGGAAAATCCAGAGTTTCCTTTGCCATGATTACATGCCATTTCTCCTCTGCTCCCAGTGTTTCCAGTGTTCGTCCCCACTGTAAACACACCGCCACCAGTGGACAAATGGTGCCCACCACTGCCCCCTCAGCGTCACACAGACAGACAGCAGCAGTCTTCATGAAAATGCTCTGTGATCTCTTTACTTTTTTTTACATTTTTTAACCACAATTAAAGTTTTCCATTGCCGTTTATGTTCCAGTCCGTCCTGATTTTTGTAGCATTGTTAAGAAAAAAGACAGATTCTCATCTGTTCAAGGCAGAAATGTTACCTAAGCAGTGGTGGAAAAATTCTGGTGTTTGCCTGGATTAGTCTAAAGGTCTGCTGCAGGTTTCTTAAAATAAACCTACATAACTTTCTAACTTTAAAACTTTGTGCCTCTGACTCGTTTTGATGGCGCACTGACATTCATTATGTACATTCCTGGAGCCGTCATTGTCCTGATGCAGGGGAACTTTTTTTTTTCCAGCCTGGGCCATCAAATGACAGCTGTGTTTTAGCTTTATGGCACCGTGTCACACGCCAGCAACTGGATATCAGCTCACTGGCTGTTTTGAACGTGATTTATGACAGATTAAACAAAGAAATCCAGAAGATGTTATTGAAGAAAGTGAGGAAAGGAAAGAGAAAGTGACAGAGCAAAATGGAGGATGTTCGACAGGAGTCAACATCAAACTGACTTTACTGGCTGGAAAGAGCTCAGATAAGGAACAGGATGCAAGACGGATGCTGTATTAGCCTTCTTTAGGGATGGTAAAGTCCAAAAAATCTTCCGGGGTTCAGTAATGCTACTTTAAGTTCCATGAAAAAACAGTAATTGTTATTATTTTGCCCATTTCTAAAAAGCACTTGCTTTTTTTATGAAAGCAACTAAAGGAGCAAAACGTGTAAAGCAGAAAAGTGCATCAAGATCTTTTCTATTTTGGGCTGATAAGCAAATCAGTGATGCACTTTGGCATCTTATTACTGAAACATCTGGTTATCAGTGCTGAAAATTAAAATTATTTCGCAGTGGAATGAGAGACTATTGACTTTTCAGCTTCTTTGGTCGCTCGGTTGTCTGCTCTAAAGAAATAAATATCTGAACATTGTTGAACAGCTATCTGGATCTGTTCAGAGTCAAACATCCACTTAGCAGCATTTAAGTTATGAACATACCTAACACACTGAACTATGTCGTTTGTTTATTCATCATTAAAAAAGTCACAAAGAGTCAAATGAATTACAAGAACCTTAAAACTCTTTGCCAATTAAGTCAAATAGTTGCTTAATTTACCCACCTAACTGTATTTTGGCAGATTTAAGTTTTCATTGTCATCCAACAAAATAACATTGTTATTATTTTGGACAATCAACAAGAAATCTGAAGGGTTTTATAGTAACTGCCCTAATCTTCCACTTCCTTTGGTTAATGAAAAATAACCTGGGGCTTTCCAGGAGTTCATCCTCCAAAAGTCCAGGAGATCCACCATCCAGTGCCTGAGCACCTGTTAAAGGCCACGTCCTCTCAGCATCTCATAAACAGCTACAACTCTTGATCATCTCATATTGTGCAGAGGCCACTCTTCATCCCTCATGTATGTGATTCCCCAAGCATTCCCCCCCAAAAAAATCCCCTTGGCAGTTCAGTGATCTTTTTCAGCTGTTAGCTTGCCCTCAGGCCAGGGAAGCCTTGCTGTGCACTCCAGCTGCAAGCTTTGCTGTGGTCATGGGGCCCAAGTGAAGGGCACTATTGTCCATTCATGGGGTTCACTGTGTGAAAGGTCAGATGAGGGAGAGACTGCATTGGGGCCTAGCAGGAAATGAAGGTGGAGTAGCAGTTTGGGTTGTAGTGTGGGGCTAGAGCCTGAGCAAACAAAATGGCCCAAATAAGCCCAGAACAAGTTAAGCCACTATTTTTGTAGTAAATGTGTAAGAAACTGACTCTACGATGAACAGAGGATAAAATTGTATATATACATGCACTTATGCTTGAAAATGAATCTGTGAAAAATATTGTTTTAAACTGTAGTCTTGACTGCATGCTTGATGAGATACACAGTGTGACTGAGAACACAGAGTACCTCACAGATACGCAGATAAATCTTAATTTCTCACCCAGTTAAGCAATTCAGTCAGCTTCAGAGGCGGCACTGCTTCAAACCAAAGGCACCTTACGGAGTCCTGACAAACCGCAGAACAAATTGGGGAACAAATAGTCACACTAGTTATTCACATTGTCCTCAGGAGGTGAGCTGCCTACACCAGTGATGACACTTTTGTAAGAGAGATTTTTTACCAGAAATCCTTCATGAGGCACAGTCTGTGCCCTCCATCAAAAGGCAGCAAAATAGCTTCATGAAGGACAAAGTGGTTATAAAAGACATTTACAAAGGATGATTTTGAGACTGTAGTTGTAAGCCCAGCTTCAGAGAGAACATAGGATGTAATGGTTGGATAATTTATTCCCATTCTTTTTGGTCCTACCCGTACAGATGTATTCACCGACAATAAAAGAGATGCAATGATCTAGAAGTAAATGTTTCATTATTCACCTGTAGCTGCACATGCAAAAAAGTTGCATGGTATTATTGATTTTTTTTGACTTGCTCTTTATAGGTTTGAGCAATGATTTGTTCTACTATTAAAATTTTTTGGGTCATCCACCAACAAAAAAAGACTTCAGATTGTCATAAAGACGATGCTTATTCTGTGTATGTCAGTTTCCTTGGTTAGCTGTTAATTACCCCAGTCTCACCAAAAACATGTAATACATGTCACAGGTATCTCAGAGGATTTTCGTGGTCTGGCATATTTGCGGTTTCTAAATTTCTGAGTCCCCGGCTGATCAGTTTGTTTTGTTTTGTCTGAGTCACAGAAATCTTGCACAGGTTCTGGTATGCTTTGGTTGAGTTGATGCACTGGTATTACCTCAGGGCTCCAGCAGTAGGACTCACGATCTTTTCCCTCACTTGATACAGACAAGTGATGGGTAAAACTGTGTGCTGGTTTTCGTCAACCTTCCCTCAACACTGCTAAGGCAACAAACTCAACATAGTCAGAGAAAAATAGAGAACACATTATTTGTAGCATTGTTCACGTTGTTTAATTTACACGATGTTATGGAAAAATATGTGTGCTTTATGTGTTTTATGTGATGAAGAAGTGTACACTTTGATTTATCAGTCAGTTTGCTATTTAAAGACTATCATTGCAGAATGCATAATAAAGTATTTAAAGGAACAATAAACAGAAATTCATCATTTCTAGATTGAAGGATAAATTACTTCAACATGTTCCACAAAATGGTGATATTGGTTTGCTCAGTGTGTTTGCACTTTGCACATTTGTTCACAGACGATGCAAACTGGGGGTGGGGGACGAAATAGAGGAAGGTGTGGCTCATGACACACTTTGTTGTGTTATACAGGCAATCCAAAAGAGAAAACCTTTCTTTTTTCCCATTTAAATTCACACGCAAGCACCTAATTATTCTTTATGATCAGATTTTGATCATTACAAAGAGATCCACATTAATAGAATCAAAGAAACTAGTGAATTGATACTTTAAAATATGTCTGGCATGGCTAGAAAACAGTAACTCAACAATAATAGGCTAAAGGTGCAATTAATATGCATACACATGCAAAATTTCCTTAAGAAAAGTTTGCCTCTTGCTAAATTGATTCTCTGTACAGTAAATCTGTACAAAGATACATTAGACTTTCAGATGAATACGATAATTTTCACCTCAGGAGGGAGATGCCTCAGTGTCTCTACGCATGATACAGCCAATTATTTCTATACAAGCTAAACAAAAGGGAGAAAACCTTAGTTGGAGGAAAAAAACACTGAGCAGGCTTAGGGGAATTTTTCAAAGCTCCAATGAAGCCTAACAAGAGGCGAAAATGAAAGAAAACAGAGAGTGGAAGCAATTTTCGCACAATGCACTAAGTCTATTTTATTGTGGTGCCAAACAAGGTCACATATTTTCAGCCGAAGATAATGAGTGATCTATGGTCCTGTTGTCTGAGAAGAGAAACATAGACCACATACACGGATGAAAAGCATCCTCATTGGCTGCAATATTTCTTTGTTTTCTGTCCACTGAACAGTAAAAGGAAAGAATTACAGTTAGGATTCAGACAATAACAGTACTCCACATTGCTCCACATGCTCAGAGGTGTAGAGGGGGGAGGGGATGACATCGACACAGGCTGTTGAGGGATTATGGGCCAAAAGGGTGTCTGAATGGCAGACTGGCTGACCTTTCTCTACACTGAGCTGGCGAGTGGTAATCAGGGGCAATTATAAGGGCCTCTTGGCCACCAATAACCTAATCCTGTTGTGGGAGTGGGAGCCAATTGTAATTACAGCTCTCTGTTACGCTGACCCCTGCTTCTAGCGGAACTAAGCCCAGGAACCAAGGTCCAAACCACCAACTTTAGCTCGGTTTAGGGCAGATAACCAAAGTATTCTCAGCAGGTCAGCAAAAGAGAACCACCTGTTGCCTGCAGTTACTCAGGGTTTCTCAGGGTTCAGTCATACAAAATTTCCAGTCAATTTTCAGGGAAAAAACCATTTATGTAGCTGAAATTGCTGTGACCAGCTCTTTTGCTTACGGAGCTTTAGTGCAGAGTTCAACTTTGGTGAACTCGTCATGCTAATTTGTACGGCTTACTAATTACAAACTTCTTTTTTTTCTATAATTATTACTTATTATTAGCATTCCTCGTTTAAACAACTTTAAATCTTTGTTGTTTTTACCCTTAGCACCGACCTTAGAAGTAACAAAAATCTCAAGAGTATAAAATTGAGGCAAATGGCTATGTTGAACCATTAAATTGTGGAGTATGAAGTGATCATAAAAGACATGATTTGCAGATGGTTGTTAGACAGGACTCTAGTTCAAACAGGCTTGTTATGATGAAAAATATGCTTAAATAGCAAAGACTGTTCATATATTATTCTTAACTGAAAATAAATTTCACAGCAACAATAAAACCCCCAGTAAATCAAATGGTTGCACAATTATTGCAAAAGCAGACAAAGACTGATGTAAATGTATTTCTGTGTAACATAGAGGTTGCTGTCCGAGATCATTTAAATTCCCATCATTGAGCCAGTTGATGTCTCACTACAATAAATGTTGCATTACCAAGTCTGGGACTGAATAAAGTTCCCAACAAATGCATAACTACGTTCTGTTTTAGAATTATTTGATGAAACTAAAGCCCATTTGCGGTTTTGAATCTTTCTTAAAGCCCTCAATTTGACCCATTTTCAAAAGTTAAAATGCCATAAGTTTGGATTCCTTCTGTATAATTGTCTGAAAATTACATGGATGGTTTCATTTTCTCTTTGCTTGTAAAATTAATTATGACTATTTTGGTTGATTTGTGCTTTATAAAATTTTATAGCTTCTGTGGTCTTCCCGGCCACATTTTATGGTGGAATTGATGTCACTGGACCAGTTCGATTTGACCTATAAGGTGTGTGAAGAAGGTGTGACTATTTGTTTCCATTAAAATGTATAAAATGGTTTCAAAACAGTATTCTGACTAAACTTTGACATATACTTGTCTGTGATATTCTAATCATAACTATAGTGAAAATAATAAAAAAAAATTAATTAAATTTTAATTAAATTTTGCTTAAAATTTAGGGAAAAAAAATTAGGTTAATGATGTTTATTAAGCCATAAATTACAAAATAATTGTTAAATATATTTCAATATATTGGAAACAAGTTGACTAAAAATAAGATAAAATTATTTATATTATTTCATACCTCATGCTTTATAAGCAGGCAAACAGACCCGATCAGTTTGACCCAAGAGGACAAAAAGTGCATATTAAATGACACTATAAGTACCTCTTACTATGTTGTTATTAGCCTGTTCTACCAAAATTCATTTTTAGTGACATGTGAAAACTCCTAAATATTTAAAAAATCATGTATTTACTACCTTTTTGGCCTACAAAGGTTGTCATCATTGTAGTCATCGTCCCAGCATTCTGGGAAGATGAGGTGTGTCGGTTGCTCTTGAGAGACGGGGAGGTGAAAAGAAGTGTGGCTTGTTTGTGGCTAGATGTCCTTTAACAGTGCAGAAACAGTGCAACGCCATCTGTAAGAGTCCAGTTCTCTTCAACTGTGATTGATGCTGCAACTGATGCCAGCACATTGGATGCACAGGTACAGTAACCCGCAAATGTCTTTTACCCATTTACTGGATCATATTTATGTAGGTAAGCAGCTGGAAAAACAAGAGGAAGACTGTCAGCTTTGTTTCTCAGTCTGCAGCAAACTGCCTCAAAGTTTTTCTTATGCCATTATTAATGGGATAGCTGCTTATTTGTCTGACTTTATCATGTTTTATATTTATTATTTTAAATATAATGGCTTCAATTTGAAAAGATCGAATTAAAAAACAGTGAGCCGAATGAGTTTAAGACGCAGGAAAGATCATTGTGACTGCAATCAGTGAAGCATCAGCCCATCAATATGTGAGTCAGGCTGCTGCAGAGAATCAGTTTAACAGTCACGTGGCCTTTAGACTCCGTTAGTGACCTCCCACCAGTTGTACTTCAACAGCACAACAAACTGACAATTAATGATGAACTCAGCTTTAATTGCCTCTCCTACTTGTGCTGACTTCAAGTTTGATGGGCACAAAACAAAACTACAGCTTCACATCATCTTTTAACTAAATGATGAAGATTTGGTACATTTTCCTTCTTTTGCCTCCAACAGGTTTGCTGAAGATCATTGTTCAAAATCCTGTTTAAAGTATTTCTGTTTGTATTGAGTGCCAAATATGGATTTTCTCTCTTTTTTTCCTCCCCAGAGTAAAACTATAGTTTTAATAAACATGATGAATAGTAACTAATTCCAACATCCCTCTTAACAACCTTCACTAAATGTACCTTTGACTTAACAACATAATTAATTTAACACAGCATTGATTTTACTTGACAGCATAACCACTTGATGGATTTCTTTGGCATTCCACCTGGACTGAGCTGAAATCACCACAGCTGAAACCCATAAAGGTAAATTAGTCTTCAGTGTCTCTTAAAAATAAGATTGACCATTACACTGTGATTAATTGATTTCCTTTCCCCCGTGTAGCACCGAAAAGCTATTTATTCTGTCCAACATTTCCAGGCTATCGTATGCCGCTGCAGAATTACCAGAAGAAAAACAAAAGATAACTAAAACCAAAATCATCCGAGAATGTAGACATGAATGTCTCCGATGTGTACAAGGTGCATTTTAAATGTGAATTTAATTGAACTGAGGCGTTAGACAGAAATAATTCTAGTCTGTCAGTTGAAATAATATTGGGGTATTAAATGTCCGTCAAACTGTGATAATGTATACCCAATATTCAACATCCCATAGAAAAGATACATCCACCCACTATTCATCCACCTGTTTTGTAGCCTGACTCCAAAAAGTAACAGAAATGGCAGTCAGTCATTTTGCAGCAGGTGAAAGCCTGCAGGGACAAACAGACCTGGACCTGGCCGGGCAGTAAAACACGCAGAGGAGGCATCAGCCAACAATGAGGTTCACGGTGTCTTTGGCACTTCTTTATTTGATCTAACCGGATATAACCAAGGTTAATTTCATTCCAATGGATTTTTTTAGACTACAGAGAAATATAAATAAATGGTTTTACAGTTTTTTTTTACTTAAAAAAATTGTTTGGAATTAATACCAAAAGAATTTACTTATTAACTGAAGTAAATAATCAGTAAAACAAAGTGTCCCTGTCTGCCTTTGTAAGAGGACGTTGCACTTCATCCTGATGCATTGTACATTGTTGCCTCAAATACAACATTGTTGTCTAAATGATAAGCATTCTGCATCAACTGCAAAGAAGAATTACACTTTAAGTTTTTCTTTAAAATTGCACCTAGTTTTTGTACAGAGATCTTGTTTATATCTCTATATGTATGTATATATATATGTGTGTGTGTGTGTGTTCATTCGCTTGTAAATCTTTAAGACTACTTTCAACCCCAAAATGTGTTCATGTGTTCATCAAAGATCATGTGACCTTTAGTTGTTATGAGAGTAACTGCATATGAAAGGGGGAAAATGGTGTCCATGACAGTAGTGTTGCAAAAAAATGTTTGCTTTGAGCCTTAACTATTATCTTTTTCTAATCCTAACCAGCTGATGTTACAGCCTAAAGCCAACCAGAAATGTTGTACTGTAACAGATGTTTACATGTAATCATGACATCGCTTTAACATGACCTCCATGAGGATGACGATTGCAAACATAATGCATTTTATCCCAAGCCATGATAAGTTTCTCATTCAATCACAGTAATATTTTCATCTTTACCCAATCAGGAAGTGTTATAACAAAGTGTCATCCTACCACATCTCACAAAGGCCAATAGTTAAACGTGAAGCTTTTAGCTGCTCCATCTATTTATCCTTCCTTCTTTCTCATGAAGACTTTGTGACTTTGCTGTACAATAGAGTTGATAATGACGACTGCCCCAGTGTGGAAATGCTTATGTGAAGTGCAGTTCCATCATAAAGTTGGTAAAGGAGGTAATTATGAGTCACATTTAAAGGTATGAAGAAACTTGCAGATATGACTCTTTCATTCTGTGAACAGGGTCAACATCATAACAACATCATAGGTGTTATGGGCCCTATTTAAATTTATGAACAAAGTACTTTTATGATTGCATCAGTTAGAGGACTTGCAGGTACACCTGCTGCACTATCCAGTGGTTTATACAAACACTGGGAAGATGCATTTGTGTTTTCAATAGCTTTGTCTCATTAGTTAATGATTAAGTTTGAATCTGGCACCTTTAGGTAGATGAAGGACGAATGGTTGCTCTGTAGTGCTGACTCCGTTAACACATTTATTACAAGCACACAAAGGAACCTAAAACCTTAGAATAAGTTACAAGATTTGTGGCTTCTTAACTTGAAATGTTTTTCTTCTTCTTCTTTTTCTTCTTCTTCTTGTTATTATTATTATTATTTTTTTTTTATTATTATTTTTTATTTTATTTATTTATTTTTTGCTTAATAAACCCCCAAAATGTCTGAAGTTCTGTTGATGGCAGTTTTGTTTAATCTGTTTGGCTGAGAAAAAAAAAAGAAAAAACAAAACCTGTAAAATTAATTAATGAACTGAAAATGAATGAAATTGAAAAATTAAAATAAATAAAACATTGACATTTTATCTGGGAAAAACTGTTCACTAAAGTACACTACCGTTCAAAAGTTTGGGGTCACTTCCCTATTGAATCCCATGGCAAAGTGACCCCAAACTTTTGAACGGCAGTGTACATGTTTTCATGAAAGTATTATTAAGTCCAACAATATTATCAGGATTGGTGGTTATCATAGAGAAAGCAGTAAACAAAGTCGCCTTCATTTCCCATTTGTGGCTAATGTTAGCAACAATACAGCTTGGTAATATTATTTTCCAGTCACCATACGACCAGTTTCTCACAATGTAGACCCGTTATTTATATTTATTTGTAACTTTTTAACATGTAATTTACACTGAAACCTCCTCTACCTCCACCTCCAGTCTGTCTGTTTCCTGCAGTCAGGTGAAGGAACAACTGGAGACACTTAACCAGAACAAGGCTGCAGGTCCAGATGTTGCCAACTCCAGGGTTCTGAAAGCCTGCACAGAACAGCTATACTGGATTCTTTTGCATAAAAGAGTTTCTGTGCAGTGGAAAACATTCTGCCCTGTTGCAGGACCCAAAAAATCCCAACCATCTGAACCAAATGATTACAGACCAGTTGCCCCAATATCTCACATTATCTGTGTTGTTTCTAGTGGCGGCGGCATCTGTGGTCATAAGTGGGTTGACTCCTGGTGTGAACAGATCCCCAAGATACTGTTTTCTCACAGCAGCATTAGGCCAGATGTTAATTTCCTTATTATTATACAGTTAAACAGACAGAAGCTAGAAGTTAGAGTGCAAAATAGGATGGGTGGTATTGAAGGTTGTGGTGATGTTGGCATGGTCGGTGCATGCATGGTATTATATTGTTTTTTTTTGTTTTATGTACTACGACATTGCAATTTCCCTCAGAGATTAATACAACATTTTTCATCATTTCATAAAGAAAGTAGCCATTTAATAAAGTTTTCCTCAGAAATATATTTGAGATATAGCTTTCTTGATTTACATTTAAATCTACATCAGTAAAATCTAATTTCTCCTTTTAGGACCTTGCCAAGTTTATCAAAAGCCATTTAGACAGTGCATTAGACTCCACAGCTAACAGTGTGACACAACAATGAGTTAAACCTTTCTCTCAGATTGCAGCATCTCCTGTTTCCAGCAAAAGTCTTTGAGGGCTAGAATAATGAGGGATGAAGATGCAAGGGATGCATCTAGCATTACAGAGAAGTGCTCCCCTGAGCGAACAGGGTGAGAAGAGAGGGACCAGGACATGTGGATATACAGTCAGAGGGCAAACTCTGACCTGATGACTGCAGGAAAACCCAAACGAAGCATCCAGACATTAAATCTCCAGACAAACACAAGTGTCAGGAAGTCAAAATTACCTAAATTAAAAAATATATCCAAAGCTGGTGTATGCATATTAGACTTACCTGAATGGGTGATAAATAATTGTTGCTGTTCTCAGTGTCTTTAAAGGGATGTTACCTATAGATGCCGAACAACACTCATTCCTACACACTTTATAATCAGGTGTACTAATATCATTTCACCTCAGGGAAATCAGAGGCTTTTTGTTCTCACTGGCTCTGTAAGAGGATTTCAAAAATGCTGCTCTGAAAGGAAACGTGGAGGTTATCAGATGACTGCAGCAATTCTCCTGTGAGAATTTCCAGCCAACTGACTCCTAATGAGTTCTCTACAGAAACAATTAGATACCAGCCATGCAAGACATAAGAAACTAGGCATCATGCAAATTTGATTCAGTGCAAAGAGGCATAGACATTACATTTTAGATAAATGTCTATCTTTACTTTCATTCTGCTGAATAATGGAACATCATAATATACTGCACTTTTGTGCCCATGACAAGAAGTACATTAATCCTCAAATAATGGCCGAGATCTTTGAGTGTATACATTTATATCCACTGATGTGATACTGTGTAAGAGAAAGTTGGAGCCTCAAACTTTTTTCAAATGCCAACATCCACTGGTGGTCTTCTTGTTATCTTTGTTCTTCTTCTGTTGTGGTTGTCTGTGCCACATCCTCTCTTTGAAGCTGATATCAGAAATTTGGATGTCTTCTGCCTTGCTCGCTATTTATATCTGCCACACTTAGACTATAAAAGTCTCATAGGAATATTTGTGCCACCTTAGAAGCTTGTTTTCTAAAAGAGCTGGCATGCTCATCATAAGAGTGGCATTTGTGAGGCGTGCCCACAATCTGGAAACATGTCTGCAACGTTGCTGGCATTTCAGCTGGTTGTTGGAGAGAAGGAACAGAAATTTGGAGCAAATTTTACATTTCAAGGTTGAAATATTGATAGTATCTAGGTGCAGAATGTGTGAAGGCCAGGTCTTAGTCTTTACTGCAGTACTACAAAAGGAGCCTTCTCAATGAAGACTTTGTCACTCTGAGCAAAATCAATATTCTTTGACATTTGCAATAAGGTGCAGGGCAGCAGGGGTGAGACTGGAGCAGAGCACGTACAAAGGATGAGCTTTAGAGAGGGCTGACAGGCCCCTGGTGTGACCATTAGCTTTGTGAGAGACCCTGCGGTGCTCGCAGAGTGGAAGGCTGGCGAGGCACTGCAGCCTTTTTATTTAGAAGAAGCAACAGGAGACCCAAATGAATAACTCAACCAGGGAGCAGAGGATAATGGCAGGTTTTACTCCTCAGTGCATAACTCAGTGGGCATAAACAAAACAAGGCTTAATGATGCCTTTGAAATGGGAGCAAATAGCCATATTTTCTATGCCACATTTCCCTTGTTCAGTTTTATCCCTGAATATTCAGTGATGGTAAATATATGAGAAGATTGTGCTGTGATGTAAAAACTGCGGTGGAGTCATGCTTCATTTTGACTGAAAATGCCTCAGAAAAGGAAACAATCACACGTTCAGTGGAGCTCACACAGTTAGTAAAACAACACATTAGATACTGTAAATAGAGCTGCAGTGAGAAGTGCCGGTATTTTTCATGCAGTTTGTTGTAACTTTGGAATAATTAGGCTTTGCTTTATTTGGGGTATAATAGGACTTTTTATTTAACAATATAATATTGATTAAAAACCTTAAATTAGTAATGATTCTAAAACAACTTATCCTTCTGCAATTAGCTTTGTTTATTTAGATTAGTCACAAAATTATAAGATTACAACAATAGAAGTCACAGTTTAGAACTTCTAAGTGTTTTTTCCTCAAATTTCCATTTAAGAGAAAGGTCACTTTGTCAGATTCTCTCACATGATGCAGTGGTATGATATTTGGGAAAATCTTTGTACTCGGAGAGACTGATTGCATCTCAAAAAAGGACATTTTCTCTTAGTACCCGCTGTGTCTAATTCAAAAGATGGAACAGTGAAGTGACTCATGGCTCAGAATATTGATTTTAGTAGAAAGGGGGCTTCATCATTGTTACCATGAGCGACAGATCTGTGAACAGCCACTCAGCTGTGCAGACTCTCCCATTGCGTCTTCAGGGACTGCCTTCTAACAGGTGCCAAGAAGTAATGAGGGATTTGAGACTGCGGATCAATAATTGAACAGTTTTTTCCCTTTTATGCTGTCACCATCAGAGTGCAGAACGTAACTGTATTAACGTGATAGAGTGACGCTGCTTTCAATTTAATCCCCTCTCCATAAATCTGGCCATAGGGCAGCTTCAGGGCACCAACACATGGGATGAGTATATTTTTATTTAATGCTACAAACTGCTCCCCCTTTAAACCTGCTGTTTCACGTCTTGGTAATTAACATTTATTGCTTCTTACAACTATTCGCTTGCTATTCACACCGGCCAGCTAAAAAGATTGGATTAAATCTAAACAGATTATTTGTATCACTTTGCAAAGTTATTTGTTTTCAAATGAATCCAATTCTTTGTGTGCAAGACTGTTGAGGCTACAATATTTCACTCTCTCCAGTGAAACCCAGGAGATAATCAATACGACATGCCAAACAATAGAACACAATGATTTGAGTTTAATACCCTTGGCTCAAGAATCACTAATGTTCCTGTTCCAGAAAATCGATCTCCTCCACACCGGAGTGACTCTAACTGAAATGCACAAAGTGATGAGGAGTGAAAGTACATCACATACATACTTACCAACACATACAATATAATGTAACCATAATACACACCATGTATTTCTAGCTGATGCTCTGAAAACGTAATGCAATCAGAAAATAAATACAAGTGAGGCAGAATTTTCGCAGTTAATTATTTTCGCTATAATTTATTCAACACTGTAGACAGAATTTTAACAAAAATAAGTACCCTGATTGTGTCTGATGCTCCTTTCACACAGGTGTGCCTTAATTGTACATTTTTAGGTCAGCTTCATCTAAACTGTGTTTACTGTGCATGCAGAATCATTTTCATTTCAGCTTCCATGTTAACAAATTAGAGCACACACATCGGCTTCATTGAACCCACATATCAAGCTTGAACTGCCGGCAGCCACATGCCATATAGAGTTAAAACTGTTGCCAGTTTTCATGCATGAAATAATTGTTGAGGAAGTGCTCTTGAAAAATAAAATGGTAAATGGTCTGCATTTCTAAAACGCTGTACTGTACCTGGAATGATACTCAAAGCACTTTACATTATACATCACACACATTCACACACTGATGGCAGAAGCTGTCAAGCAAGGCGCTAACCATGACCCATCAGGAGCAATTTGGGGTTTGGTGTCTTGCTCACCTCAATGTGGGCTTAACAGGCTGAGGATTGAACCGGCAACCCTCATGTTACATGACGACCACTCTACCCAACAAGCCACGCCACCCCTTTTTGGTTATAAGATAGAAAGCCAGAACACTTGATGGTCATCTTACGGACTTCATTTCAACTGCAACACACCTGTCAGCTTAGTTTTAGGCTAATTTGAAGACAACATATGTCAAATAAAGTAGCTTACATGCTGTCAGTTTTTGGTGCTTCTTTGTCCTCTAATGAGGATTAAAAAGTTATGCAACTGCCCCAAATCACAACTGCTCAGCCTTCATGTCTTCACTGTTTGAGACACATAATGATAAACTCTGTTTAGCATGGAAACTAAAGCCATATTATGTAAAAAGATTGCACATACAGTAGCTGGACTGCTGTAGCGTGAAAAAGTAAAAAAAGGTGATAAAAAACACACAGGAAGCTGTGATACAGCAGTTTAGCATTAGAATCATTACATTTGCACCAACAGATTACCTTGACTGTACAAGTTATTGTAATCAACAGATTATTTAAGGGCATGATAGCTTTGTCACTGTGAGCATGTTAGCCTGCTAACCTGGCATACCCTAATAGCGCTTCTAGCAATGTATGTAAGTTAACAAAGCTAGCTAGCTGTAGATAGATAGACAAATAGATAGATAGATAGATAGATAGATAGATAGATAGATAGATAGATAGATAGATAGATAGATAGATAGATAGATAGACAGATAGATAGATAGATAGATAGATAGATAGATAGATAGACAGACAGACAGACAGACAGACAGACAGACAGACAGACAGACAGATAGATAGATAGATAGATAGATAGATAGATAGACAGACAGACAGACAGACAGACAGATAGATAGATAGATAGATAGATAGATAGATAGATAGATTGATCAAATGTTCAAAACAGGAAAAGACTTAGTAGATTACGAAGAATATTGGGAAAATTGTGTATCACTGACTCTGTTTCTGCAATGCTGGCATGCACTTCGAAGTACATGTTTGCACTGAGTTGTGTTGTTTTTATTCCAGGAAAACCAAAATACATAAATAAATAAATAAATAAAATAAGTGAGAGGAAAAAAATGGCAGCTGAAACTGGGTGTCTTCTTTGTGCTGTTGTCATCTCTTGAGAAAAGGGCTCCTGTCTTTGTATGCCAAGGATGATTTATCTCTATATTTGTTGTTTTAGTCGTTACTCAAAAGCCCACTGAAGTTTAACGCTTAACATTCATATTTGTGAAATCTGTTGCATCGCTCCTTGCTTGTGCAAGCGTACTTTTAGTGTTAAGGAAACAGGTGTTTGCATTGTGTTTCACCATCGCTTCTCTGATTTGTAACACTACGGAGATATACTCTACTTTTCCTGACAGTCAGTTAGATGTTGAAATTGATCTCTATCATCTCTGTTTTTGAACTCATCATCTCTTCTTCCCTCAGATAAATATATACAGTAGAGTACTGTACTGCAGCGGCAGCACAAAGTTGGCTTGCTCAGAGAGTTAAAGCCAACATGTAATTAATTAACCATGTCCCAGAGGCAGAAAATGACAGCCGCATTTTAGGGCTTCTATTACAGGGTGTTGAGTTGCAGGCCTCAGGGGAGCTGCTACATCTCAGGAATCTCTCCCCGTCAAATCAGATACATGATAAATATTCAATGACACATGGGCTTTTGGGTAACAACGGGCTCTGTTTCCCCGAACCTGATGGAAGAAGGGCTGGACGGAGCAACGTAATACAGATCCTCAAACCAAAGCACGGGTCTGCATCAACACCCCCTCAGGATTTACCCTCTGATCTCCCAAACCGTAGACGCCAGTGTCAGTAAATGATCCCCGCAGCATACTCCTCTTCTTACAGGTAAAAGCACAGCAGGACCGACCCTAATTCACAGAGTGAAAAGGGTGTGTGATGTTATGAAAGCGGATGTTGAATATTTTCAAAATGTACACCGCTGTAATGGTATGGTTTGATCATCTGATATCCTTTATGCTTTGTGTGTAACCTTTGAGTAAAGGGTTAATGTTTGCTGTGTTTCCTTGTGTAGCTACTGAAGTCACTGTAACACAATGATCAATAGGACAGATTCTACCACACACGCTATCATCTTACTCTCTCTGCTGGACGAACCAGCTCAAAAAACACAGAAAGGAAGCTGTTGTCAACGATGCTTTAACAAATGAGTGTTTTATAAAAGTTTCTGTTATAGTAAAATAAAATGTTTGGCTGGTAAAGTTTGATGAAAACTTTTCTTGAAAACACTTTGGTATAATTAGAGGTGTGACACTGTGAAGCTGAGAGACTGTAAATCACTGCTTTGCATCAAGATATTGTACAAAAAGCAATGCTAATGAGATAGAAGATTGGCAAACCGTGCTTCTAGCCCATGACCTCAATTAAGTCATCAGACAGAGCTACTTGACCAGCGGTCAGGATGTTTAGTCACATTGTCCTGCACCTCAAGCAAAGAAACAAACCCAACTTTTACTGATGAGGCAGCCCACATGTAAAAATTAGTCCAGAGGTCCAGTGTTTTGTAATTTCTGGGCTTAAAAATGGTGACATAATGTTTTAATTTGTATCTTATAGCTTCACATCACATGATGGAGACTATGACCAGTGAATAACAAACTGTCTAGTCCATTTCAATGTATAGTTTCATGACCCATACCCATACTTTATGACCCATATTTTCATCTCTTAATTCATCCCATTAGCAGGTAGGAGGCAAGTAGAACAATACGTTTTTGCAAAAGTAGAAAAGTAAAAGGACTTTGGAAGATATTGTGCAGCTGGGGAATCGAACCAGAAATCTCTCATATTAAGGAGAATTGTTTTTGTTCTGCTCAAGAGTAGCAGCTCATTATTCTGTGGGCATCAATGAAAAATAATAATAATAAACATGAATTTGAGTTTATCCAAGAGTTCATCCTCTGGCACATAACTATTGCTTGCAGGTGCAACCAAAAACAACAGTTCTGACAACTGCATAAGACAGACATAGCTTATAATGCACCATCAGCTAAAATGGCTGGAAACAATTTGGATTTTATCTGAAGGAAGGAGCATTGCACATTGGCAGAAGGATGACAAGTCTGAATACTCACCTGGTGAAACATGCTGAATCTATGGGTGCTTATAGAACTAGCACAGTCAAGAACAAGGGCAGACAACAAAACACAAGACAAAAGCATGAAGTAGACTTTTTCCTACCATGTCTTAGCCACAACTCAGTAAAATGAAAGGTAATTATAGTATCTATGATGCATTACAGCTGAAGTACAAAACAGTACAAAACAACTGTCAATGAGTAATTCCTAAGCTATGAAGCACCAAAAAAATAAAAATACCCAGTCAACCATATTGATGATAATAAGATTAACTGGGATGTAGCTTAAGCTTTATTTATCAAGTCTGTAAATCTTTAAAAGCCTACAGTAGCTGGTAACATTAAAGGATGGATTGATGGGGCAAGTTGACCTTAGAACTCTAATCTCAGAGGGAGGCATGCTGCCTCCCTCTGAGATTAGAGTTCTTCGGTCAACTTTCTGAGACAGAAAGTCTGGTGTGAGAGAGAAAGTAATCTTGCAAGGACAGAGGGATAGTTAATATTTTAGTGTAAATGAAGTGGTCACACATGGTCTGATGGAAACTGGGAGCTCTCCTCTGATTCTTCCTGGACTGGGCTGCATGCCATAATAAAGAGCTGACTCCTGAAACCTGATTCCTAATGTTCCTGACTGAATGACAGCACAAACATTTCCATCAGTAAAGTAACCAATGCTTCATCAATCAAAATGATTTGTTTTAAGTTAAAATAGTGAATAACTAGGCTTCAAACAAAAGCTAATAACTGTGTCAGTCAGAATCAAGTCAAAAATGTATCGCCCCTGAACTGCATCACACTCTATGAATCTGCTTGGTTTTCAGACTGTCTTATGAGGTAGGAATATACACTCTTTGTCACTCATCCACCATAATCTGCTTCCTGCTTTGACAACATCAGTCTTTATACTACCACATCTGAGACTCTAGCTTCTTTGACACTGAGTCCTGTGAGATTAACGTCTCCCACAAACATTTGAAAACAATTTACAAATTCAGACTGTTATGTCTAAAAGCTAGGTTTCTTGGTTACACAGACTATCCATTGACCACATTAAAGTTTGCTTAATGCAAGGACATTGTTGTAATGTGATATTTGTCATAGAAATCACTGGTTATTTGAAAACACATTCACCAATCACACATTCACAAACATCTGATTGTTTTTCTATTAACTCAAAAAAATGATTGATTTATGAATCAAATGGGGAACAACACCTCAAAGTCACAGACAAAAGGTAAGTAAGGTCAGTTTAACAACAACAACAACAACAACAACAACAAATCATACTTAAAGGTCAATTGAACCATGAAGCTTAGATTTGGCGCCCTGGTTCCCGGGGTGTGCGGCTGGAACGTCGGGGTGTGTGCTGGCCTATGCCGGGTGGCTGTCTGGGGGGGCCTGGTCCTCCTAGGCATGGTGCGGGCCCTCTGCCTCTGGGGGGTGGGGCGGCCGCCTCTGGGCTCCTGGGGCCCTGGGCCCTTCGCTTGGGCTGCCCTGGGTGGCCGGTCCCTGGCGGGGCCGGCGGCTGCCGATCTTGGCCCACTGGGACCTTTGCCCCTCTGGGCTCTCCTCTGCCGCCCTTCGGGTAGGGCTGGAGTTGTCTTCATGGTGGGGTAGCTTGGGTTGGTGCTCCGGGGTTGCTTCTTGGGGCCCGGGTCTCTGGGCTGCCCTGGTCTGCCTCTGACCTCCGTAGAAGCGTGGTCGCATTTGCACGATCTCACTCACCACTCTTCATCACTGATCACTCCTTATTCCTCATCCTCTGCATGCTGACACAATCACTGAGTTGTCCAGTGGGTTTATGTACAAAGAGATAATTCTTCTTTTTATTTTTCCTGTGAGTTAGTATCTGGTCGCTGTTATGCTACTTTCATGATATGTCTTTTTGATTTGGTTATTATTTTAAAACTCTTAATGACTAGCAGCTCTGTTTTTTGTTTTTTGTTTGTTTTTGTTTTTGTTTTTTGTAAAAGTTGTAGAAAATTTTCTGGTGTCTTCATGTACAGGTGTAGCAGTTTGTTGTCTGTTAATGGATTGAAGGGTCATTTCCTTCTGTCTGCGATGTTTTTTGTCTCCTTTTTTCTTTCCCTTTTGCATCTTTTTGCTATTTTCCATCTTTTTCTGTCCCCCCCGGTCGGGTCCAGCAAGATTACATAGATTCCGTGATTCAAAGTAAACAAGTAAAGAAATGAATCAGATTATCAAGAGGAGCCTTACCCATAGGCCTCCCCTTGGCAGAGCAAATTTGTTCAGCACGATACAGCAACCAGATTATCATTTTGCTTGCTATGATGCTGGACAGGACAGATTAAAAAAAAAAAAAAAAAAATTAATGGACTAGCTGCTTCTGCCATCTAAAAATACAAACACAAAACCCATTCAGTCCACATGACCAGATTAGTTCACACCACTTCCTGCATTGAGTCAATGTTAAAATTCAAGACCATAAATCATCCAGATTTATTAAATGTAAATGTTATTCGAAGGGCATGTGCTTGCATATTAGTACACAACTGAAAACAGAGCGTTAGGGAACTGTTTGCTGCAAAAAATGGTATTTATGACAATTCTTTTCCTATAGAGAAAAAACTCACTATTATTCTTCAGTCTTCCAGAGACTGAACCAAAATACAGCAAAGATAACCAAAGGAAGACTGCTATGTGATTAAATAACTCTGCCTTGTCTTTATAATTAATTAGATCTGTATGATTCAGTTGACTGTTTATGCAACTTTTGAGACTCGTGTAATTACAGGCATCAGTTTGTGAGGTTCAGACGTTAAACCTTAGAGAACATACAGCTGCGAGTACATTTAGAGTCCTGGTAGTTATACAGTACAACATGCCTTAATCCTGTTAAAGTAGATCGCTTACATACTGTATTACACCATGTCAATAGAGATACATGTAATCTCATTGCCTCTGAAAAAAAAGAAAGATTGCCCTAAAGATACTTTAAGTGGTATAAATTTCACTCTATTGATGGGGCCCAGAGAAAGCAATGAGGCTGATACTGTGTCTCTGGTGAGACATTTAACAGAGAAACGGGCTCCATGAATACTTCATGGGCTTTGGGTGCATATATCCACACATCCATAACCTGTTTGTCCTGTTGGAAACTTTGCTTTTGTCACAGGAGCACTTAAATTTAACAAGATGGGACATGTAAAAATAAATAAATAAATGAAAAATACAGAATGAAAAATGTTGTAGTTCAATGTTCAATTTCTATTTTTAATTTTGAAATGTTAATGCAGACACCAAAACCACGAGCCTTGCTACTCCCTTCTGCAAAAGGAAATCTAAGGTCATCACCATGGCAACCAGTGGCAATGTGTGGCAAAGCAGCAACACACATGGTCATGGTAAAGTCTGAGTGAGTCATTAGTAAATGACCTCTAGAAATTAGTTTGATGTGATTTTGAATTCATTTCACACCAATAAGCTTCCTTTATATTCAACTACAGCCAATCAGACGGCAAAGGATAAAAAAAAATAAAATAAATAAATAAATAAAAAAAACAAATGCAACTGATCTGACCTCAAACCATATAGTGGGAGGAAAGAAACCCAAAACTAAGCCATTTTTAATGAGGCATGCACACTTAGCTGTGGCCTAATTAATACCAAAGGACAGTGGCAGGGTGTAACCACTCTAACACATTAAACCTCTGCATCAACAGCACACGAAACCAGTTCAGCTTTCCAATGTTGTGGAAAATACCTGATATATATATGTATATATATATATATATATATATATGAATGGCTGAATATGAAGCAGAGTGAGAACAGTCTTGTCACAAAGTAGATTATCTGGCATAAGACATTATAGGTCAGCAGAAAATCTAGTTTTATTCTAAATGGGAAAAAGCTAATATGTTACTCCTGAACTGACATCATGTTTCTGGACACAAATGTGTAATCTGTTAACAAAAGCAAATTAAACATGTTTTGTTTTTAAAAAAGAGGAAATTAATTATATTACATTTTCATTATTCAGGAAGAATGCACAGTATGATAAACTCTAAAGGTGCTAAATGCTGCACAGGTACAACCCAAGCTTTCCTTTTCTATTGATCCTATTACGTTTAGTAATGTATCACATGGATCTCAGTGAAGAATGAAATAACTTTTTATTGATGTGAGAGTATGAACCAAAACATCAGCTGAGTTTTTTTTCAACAGTATTTTCTGTGCTTGCATAAACAACAAGCACGCTGTTTTAATCTATTTTGAAGAGCCCTCGGATACATGCTTGACTTCTAAGAGCCTGTACTGCAGCCCGGAACATGGAGCTGAGTGCTATCTGCAGCCCTGCTCCTGCAAACAAAGCAAGCTGAAGGCAGAATTCAAGAGTCACTCAAAAAGAAAAAAGAAACAGCTGAATATAGATTTGAAACTATATGGCTCTGTCATTTGAAATTTCCAACATATATGAGACAAAGTGCAAAGCAAATTGATGGAAAATGACTTGTTTTTCTGCCACTTTGAAGCAGGGTAGAGAAAGGCAAAGCCTTTCATCTAGCGGTGCACACTTTTATCTGAGGGGAACATATGCTTTTGAAAAAAAGAATTGTTAATCAACCCCATGGTGCTGCACTTTTATGCTGTGTAACAGACTGACAGGAAAAATAAATGTAAGCAGATTATCAAGTGTTTATCAGCTCATTGATATCAATTTATTTACTATGAATTGACTACAACACTGAATCATCTCATAATCAATGGTGGATATAACGAATAACAGCAGATACAATCTAGATAATTCTATGACTCAGCTCATCAGTAAAAGTAGTAGATGACTATTATTACTTAGGAAGTTTGACTGCCTTCACTCAACCCCAAAAGCCAATCATTATGATGGATATAATAAAAATAAAAGGCTCACAAGTCTTGTGACTTTCCCAGTAAACCTTAAAAAACAAAAGTTTTATTATTCTGCTGACAGCCCTTACAGATTAGAATTCCTTGGTTTAGTCTGCATAAAGCACTTTTAAATGCAAATTGCTTGTTAATGCACTCATTCATACTGGGAGTTTAATGGTGTGACACAAAACACGGCCTTATTTCCATACATCAGCGGAACAGAAGTCTCTGCTGTATTCACACTGACTGAAATTGCTTTCCTCCCCCTGTTTATGTGGAGCTGAGTCACAACAGAAGCCACAATCCAATTCTGGGCATGACTTTGGGTAGCATCAAATATGAGACAGAATATTGCCTGGAATTGCACAGAATGGTGTAACCATAAACAAACACCACACGGGCAGATTAAGACATTCATTTTATAATCAGAGTAAACAGAAAAACCTCAGAAGCTCTGCCATCAATCCCCCCTAGGTTTTTAACGTGAAATCTGTTTACTTTAATATAAGGAACTGTATGTATATAATTCTGTTCAAAACACCACACCAACCCCTCCAAGGAATACTTGCTTAAATGCTAACAAAACTATTGTTTTTCTCTTTTTGTACAGAACCTCTCTTTTCCATCTGCTGGAGACCAATGGAGATGCAGTTTCAGTGCTGGTTGCAGCAGTGTCTAACACCAGGTCTGTGCAACAGCCCAGAAATTAGATGTTGGACAGGAAATCTGGTTTATTTGCTAGTCTAGATTCAAGTACTTCTTCCATTTGATCCTGTAAGAATGATAATGATCACTAACAAGATTAACTGAAATGATCTGTTGCGCTTTAAAAAGTCAGTGTCTGCTTACTTCACGGAACAATTACTGTCTGAGCTTCCTCATTAATGTGAAGTGAAAGCATTTGTAAGCCTACTTGGTCATTAATTTGTCTCATTTTCCAACTGGTTAATGTTTGAATATCACTGTGGATATTGCTTTATGTGCAACAAAGAGCAGCCGTAAACACTGTGATGGCATTATTAATATGTTTCATGTTCTCAGATTACCAACTGGCATTCATAAACACCCACATGAAACGGCATTAATAAACCTAATTTTCAAAAGTTGTATGCAGTAGACGGAGGTTCAAACAACATATTGGAGCAGGCTTTTGCAATGACTTTGCTTTATTGTTGTTCTCTGGTCCACTGAAAAACGACCTTTTCTAGCTTATTTTACAGCCTCATCAGGTCAGATTCCTTATGGATGAGGTGAATTTAAATAAGGTCTGATTGGATTCCAAACTATGTCCACTCCATATCAGTTTACGTGATTTAAAGGAGACAGACGTGGAAAATGATTGGGGATGTTCAGTTAGTTCCTGGCCAGAAAACAAGCAATCTGAAAAGCAAGGCAGG
Organism: Melanotaenia boesemani; assembly: GCF_017639745.1. Lineage (NCBI taxonomy): Eukaryota > Metazoa > Chordata > Actinopteri > Atheriniformes > Melanotaeniidae > Melanotaenia > Melanotaenia boesemani. The sequence continues at coordinate 27,229,092 of NC_055691.1, forward strand.
ATCATCAACCTTGGCCCTCATCTCTAGAAAAAAAAAAAAAAAAATAGATGGAGGCATTTATCTCCGAGGGTCTGCCTGCTTTGATATGCCTCTGCAATAAATCTGTCTCCAGTCTTCAAAAACACAATACACTCACTGTGGAGCATATTCTGTCAGACTAATGCTTTAATATTTCCATCACAGCGTTTGTATGACTTCCTGACTTTAATTGTTTTTCTCCAACCTTTGTAATTGAGATTCTTATAGCTGAATATCTTCTTTTTCCTCACTTGCTCATTGTTGTGTTCAGCTATTAAACTAAACAGGCATTTTAAAAGCACAAGAAACTGAGAGGAGGCAGTTTTCAAATCAATTATCTCTTTTGTCTCCAAATCGGTTTGCAGGGAACAAAGGAAAAAGAGCCAGTTTCAGGTTTGGCAGACATTGTGATAAACAGCAGATATTCAACAAGCACAACGGCTTTAGGTTAGCTAATTACTTTTAAATTGACCCATTTATCTTAATCTGACTTTCTTTAAGATAAGGAAGACTGTATTAGTTAGCAGAACTGAGAAACGGTGGATTGATCTACATGTGCTACACACACACACCACCTCCACACAGAGACACAGACCAGTATAGATGCATGAGATTAAACAACAGAAGTGAGAGACAGATTTAGCTACATGTGTAGGAAGTCTACTTATCATCTACACACAACACAATACTGGGAAGAGTATGGTTAATTTGAAGACCAGTGACAATTTTAATTACTGTTCATGTTTTATTTTTTCCAACCAGTGTTGTCCAAACACTTTCTGCAAGGGGACAAACTAAATTAGTTGCTTGAGATGGCAAGTCTGAGAAATTACTAATGGAGGCAATGAGACTTCATTATGTGATACCTGTTAATATTAGCATGATTTCAGAAAAGATGCAAGCATTAAAATGTTCATCTGTGTGTCCTCTTTACTGTTCTGATTATTTCATTTGGAGCTGCACAAAGCTTAGCTTATGTGTGCCATATTACTTACATTACATACTACTACTGACTCTTGGTGTGCTTTGTTGTTGTTTTTGGCAAAAACTTAAATCAGCATAGGCATAGTTTTTGAACAATTTATGAAGCATGTACATGCTGCAATTGCAAAAAAGTGTTGCAAAATGAACAAGCTGGAGTCACAAAACCGATGAGAGGTTCAGATTCTACAGACATCTCTATCACCGCTTTTAATTAAATTCAACTCAATTCAGCTTTATTTGGTTAGCTCTAATTGACATATGTATATATGTATATATATATATGTATATATACAACCACCTTTAGCACAGGATACAAGTATAGGAAAGTAATCAACTATTTACCAAAGTATATTTGACTTGCACTCCTGCCCCTCTTGTTCATTTGCTCAAAATGTCCAGTTCATTTCAGGAAACTGCACTCTCAAAGAAGCAAATTCTGGTCCCCTCAAAAATTTAGACCTCTGTTCACCTCAAGTAAACCTAATGCAGATAGTAGACTATTACTTCTGTGGCAGAAATAGAAATTTGCCTGTATTACCCAATAAGTTAGACTTTTCTTGTTTCCTTCTTTGTCTTATCTCAGTAATTCTTGATGCAGTGCCACCTCAGGAAGATTCGTTCTTCAGAAGGTTCGGCTTGTTTAACTTAGTTTAGTGTGTTTCAACCTCCAAACAAACCAAGTGCCCAATGATACTGAGTCTAGCAGACTATTAGGTGTGGAAATGATCATAGAAGACTGTGTGAAAAAACATTGTTCACAACATTCTGCCATTTCTACCTTTCTCTGCTTGAGATCACTTTGCATTTATAGTTTGCTGTGTACTGGTGTGATGAGGAGAACAGAGAGGCGAGGCAGGGTGGATGTCTTTACCATCTTTATTAACAATCTTTTGCATCCTCTGTCAACTAGGTTCTTGAAATTAAATAGAAGGCAACACACCTGAAGTATTAACAGATCACATATGAGATCACCATACGGACACAGAAAAATTTCCAAACCATAGTTTTTAACTTTCTATCACATGGTTTTACAAAACATTTGTGTCTCTTCAAATGAACACATTTCGACATATATGGTAAAAGTTTGATAAATTAAAGACTATTTAAAGGGTGTTTTTATGCCAGTTGTGAAGACAGATTGATTAAAGCCTCTTTCCGTTTCTGTGACAGTGGCCATTTGTTTAGGAGCCTATCTTTTGTCCAGCTCGGTCATGTGCAATAAGTCACAGCACAGAAGCGCTGGAAGAGACACCTGGCAAATGATAGCATATACCTTCAAATCATCCCTGCATCTCTCAGAAATAATAATGTCCACAAGGATTCAATTTCCTGTCATGAATCTCAGCTATGAAAAAAAAAAAATCTGCAAGTTATTAATATTTGCACATAGATGGGGGGTTGACAAGAAGTCAGCCTTTCAGGGGGAGGATTGTAATATGTGCAACAACAGAACTGAGTCTCATTATATCTTTCAGTAAATTAAACATGCTGCATCTCTACTGAAACTCTGTATTGATTACAAAAAAATCCTCTTTACCTTTACTGTACTTCATGCTTTAAGACTGAATCCCAAATATGATAATTCTGTTTCATTGGGTGAAGATGTAACCTTCTGCACTCCTTAAAACTACTCTGATGAAAAGCAAGCTACACAGAAGCCATGATGATTACAATGGAAAAATAAAGACCTGAGGCAAACTATTACTCCCTCACCATATTCTCAACTGAATATCTCTTCCTATAACAAATTTCAACTCTTGTACCAAAACAAAAGCAATGCTGCGTCTGATTGAAAAGTGCTTGCCATGTCCACCTTTTCTGGTCTTTTGTTGAATGATATTGTCATTCAAGATGTACAAAAGGACATAAAACACACAAAAAAACAAAAAACAAATCAAAGTCACCACAAGCTCTAAAATGTGGCATGTTCATTTTGTTTCCCCTGCTCAGGTATTGGAAAAGAACAAAGATGGTACTAAATAACAAACAGCTTGCCTGTTTACATCATCACTATAATCATCATACACGAAACATGCTCAAGGAACTGTGAAGGGTTAAGCTGCTATAGCTGTGTGCTTTTTGTATTTCACTTCCATTATAGCAGACTCCCTCAGGCTGGATCGAGTGTCTGCTGCTCAGGATGTGGTGCAACAATTAATCCTCAGATTGATTCACTTCCTATTGAATTGCCCCCAATCTCAAGCTGTAACGCAACCTGTCCTAGTTAATCCTAGACCCTGTTTCACTAAAATGACGTAAAAAAAAAGAGGGTGAAACATAGCAGTAACTGTCTTCCTCATCACTGTCACTTTCAGTCCATTAGTGTTAAACAGAACAAGTTAGTCCAATATTTTCAGTTTGAAATTGTTTTAAATTGATCAGATTGATTGTGAATTTGATTAGAAATTCAAGTTGTGTCTGGGGGTCATGAAGGAGGCAGGACACTGTGCAAAAAATGTGCTAAAGAAACTGTGGTGTTATGTTTAGGTCTTGCACCTGTCTGTAATGATGAATGTTTTAATGTTTGCATCAATATGATGTTTCCAAAGTGACAGGTCAGGAATAAAGGATATGGGGCAGTATCAACAGATAAAGTTGCTCATCTTTAATAGTCTGGAGGAATACCCACTAGGAGGATGATTATCTAACTCTTACGGGTAGCTACCTGAATGATCTTCCCCAGACGTCCAGAGAGAATATTACAGAAATTTGTGTTTTTATATTCAACCCTCCACAACATGCCTAGAAATTTTTGGTTAACAGTGCACTTGTGGAAATAGTCATAGTCTGATTATATAACCTCTGGGAGAACAGCTGGTATCTCTTGTGTATCTGTAAATATTCCAACCCAATTTCACTGAAGGGGCAGCAAATATTATTATTTTGTCAAAGTCAATCCTATCTCTATTAGACCCTCTAACTTTTTATCAGATTTATTCAATTAATTTATTATTTTATCAGACTTCTTATGTGACATACTGTTTATATTTCATTCACTATATGTTGTCTTATGTAATAATTAGGCCCAGCCTCCAAAATATGTGTGTTAACATTTGCCCTTAATTTAAAAAAACATAGTACTTTCTCAGTCAAAGGTTCGTAGTTGTGCGATGAAATGGTGGTAAAGGTTGTTTTGTGGTTGGTGATGCCGTGCTATCTGAGGGGAGCCACAATGAGTTTTAAGTTGTGTAGTCTGTAATAATGTTGTCTAATGCTGACTGTCTAACCTTAGCAAACTTTGAACCCAAAACATTTACTGGTGGGAAAGTGTAATGATGTTAAAATGAAAGTAGCGATGTGGAAGGACTAAGAAAGGGAAACAAAAATATTAAATTTTTGGGGGCTCTATTGAGAAACTGCAACATAGAGTGTTGATTGAAATCCTTATAGTAGTGTGGACCTACATAAGTATTCCATGGCTTCACCTTTCATAATTTCACCTGATGATGTGCTCCATACCCAGATGAACACAGGGGGTGAAATATATTAAACTTCAACATTCATTTGTCATGAGGACGCTGGATGAGAGGTGGTGGAAAGTCATAGAACTTTCCACCATCATGAGGACCAATTTGAAGACCGGTTGGGAAGGCCTGGTTGCTTTCATAATTTCTGTTTCCTTTTATTCACATTTTACTTTGGGATTCATTTGATTTTTGGTTAAGTTTTGGCAGCACATATCCTGGTTAGGTTGTGGCAAAGTTTATGTTTTGGGAATCCTGACAATATCTGACAAATGACAAAAAAAAAAAACAAATTTTTGCTCTAAGCTGGGGGATTAGCAATAGCAAAAATTATAATCAGAAAAACCTTTAATCCCCGAAGGGAAACTGAATTGTTGCAGCAGCAACATGTTCAAGAAAATAAAATAAGTATTTACAAAGGAAGATTTAAAGACAGGTGAATAAAGTAGGTGTAGGTTACTGTATATACATTTATACACACATACATGTATACAAATCTATACATGATAAGGCAGCTGTTTACATAATTGCCAGCTGAGTCCTGATTGGGTGGTAGTGGTAGGTGTGGTGGAAGTGTTGTAAAGCAGGAAAAGGGCTGCATGACTCTGCACACCAGTACTGCTCACTGGTGTCAGAATGTGAAGTTGTGGGTTTTCAATGGATGACATTTCAAATAAATTCCAGTGGGATTTTTTTTACTTCTGTAGTGAGACACATCTCGCAGGGTTTTCCATCACTGAATAGTAAAAGATACGCCATCTGTCAATACTTTTAAACTGAAACGAAAGCTGTAGTAGATGGGGATGTGATGAAAATATTTAAAGTAAGAGGGAGAATCGTGTTACTTTTGTTCTATAAAGACAAAAATATTGATATTCATGATCTACTGCTGCTGCAGAATTCAGAATAAGCTGCAGGGTTGGATTGCCTCTGATCACATTTCCACTGATAAAGTGTTAGAGAAGCATTTTTCAAAGTGACATTTCATATCACTATCAGGAGATAATATATTTATATTAAAAGGCTCTTAGTGCAATTGATCTTTCCTCTGGGACATGAAAAAGGAGCTTAATAAGTTTTATCGGCAGCACCTTTTTAGGGCCTGTATTGGTCCTGTTCGTTATGATTATAGTGCAGCTGTATAGGGCTCAAGGGGCTGCTTTGAAATTGTGAGAACAAATACCCCACAACTGGGAAGTTTGTGTGGGCTACAGCTGGCCAGATAGTTTAAACCACGGATTTCTGGGGACAGAACGCAGTGAACATCACTATGCAACATGAGACGGTAACAATACTAATCCACTTCAAAGGCAATGTGCTTGTCACAAGTCCCTTTAAAAGCCCGCTTTACCAGTCAGAATGTGCCAGAAGGGAAACCACTAGACTGCCCTTTGATCTTCGCCAGGTCTTTCACTTTTGATAAGAACCTCAGAAGAAATGAGAAAAACAGTCATTCAAGAAGTGAGCTGGCCACTTTGGTACATTAAGTGTTATAAACTGCTGGAAGTTCAGATTACAAAGAGTTGATACGATGTTTTACTTATTTATTTAGTTTGTTTATTAGTATTTGAGGCAAAGATGTGAATCTTTAAACAAGTGTTTGCAGTTTTATGACATTTTTTAAGATCAAGTATCTCCGTCTGAACTTCTGACCACTCTGTAAGATGTCAAAGAGAAAATAGATATCAATAAGAGTGAAGCAAAGTATTTATGTCATCAATAAAGCAAAGCATAAGATGGATACGTATAGTGTAGATTCAATGCAGTATTCATGCCTTGTGCATCAGCGTAGAGAAATATTTCATTTATATTTCTATTATTCACTAGTTTCTGAATGTGCAAGTAAGTTGCTTCTTGTAGCAGCTGCAGAAAAATCTCAAGAACCTAAAAGCTACAACTAATATCTGAAACAGAGAGCAGGTTATTTCTTCAATTTCAGACACACGAAATAAAAATATGTGGCTGAATAAGCAGCAGATAATCCTCACAGTGGCCGTGGTCTTAAAAACCCACCATGCTTTCCTCTTGAAAGAGCACAGATTGTACTGCAACAGAGAAAATGAGAGAACATATATCAAATGTCTTTAACCATGTCTGTCTGTCTATCTATCTATCTATCTATCTATCTATCTATCTATCTATCTATCTATCTATCTATCTATCTATCTATCTATCTATCTATCTATCTATCTATCTATCTATCTATCTATCTATCTATCTATCTATCTATCTATCTATCTATCTATCTATCTATCTATCTATCTATAAGGAACTTTAAGGAGGAAATTTGGGGTCATCCCTGTGGGAATACTTAATAAAGTGTGTTATACTAGAGATAACGTGGTAACTGTTCCTCTTATTTTGAGAGTATAAACAAAGCTAGCATTTGTGTGACATTCTCAAACTGCAACATAACCTGAAAAATAAGCAGGACATGCAGGGGAAACATTTACTGCTCAGTCCCCTCTTCATAATGAAAGCTTGAGTCAATCAGCAGAAAACCAACATGAGGAAGGGAAGTTGCTCCCTGCGTCTACTGATCCTGAAAATTTAAATAATCTGGGAGTGTTGACTCATTTAAATGAGATGGATGTTTCTCTCATGCTACGAGTCCTCAGACACTTGAAGGATGACCTGCGACTCTGTCAGAGGGCACATTCATTTCACATACTCACATTTCTGGGTACTATTTGGAGTAATTTCCTGCTGCTGTTTGTACAGTGAAGCGCTTCGGGCTATGTTCAAATGTTTTGCTTTTTTGTGGTTTGGAGAGGAGTATATCAGCTGGAGGGACCTGGGTGCTATTACTGCCACTGCAACCTAACAGTGAATTTATAAAATTTTGAAATTATTTATTGTCAAGTTATTTATCAATTCATGGTTGTTTTATATCCCTGTTTATAGCTATTTTGCAAGTCTTTAAAGATTTTCTACATATTTTATATCCCTTTTGAGTGGGTAAACGCAAAGTAACTTTAAACTTGGACAAGAACTTAATTTGCTTTGGGAAAACTATCTGCTGAGGCACACCTGTGTGCCTCTACGCTGGTAAGTTGCTGACAGAAAATTTGGCTGTAAACATCCAGAATATTCACAGACGTTAGTTCTCCTTGAAATGAATTGTCCACATTTTCTTTCAGCCATGGCATAACGTTCAAAATGAGAGAAAAAACCCCCAAAACTCATCTTTGCTATTTCTGTTTTCTAACAAAGACAAGTTAAATGAATAAAATGAATAACCACTATTTATGACAGAAAACAAAATGTCATTGGTCAACATTGCAGGTTTATAAAAAAGGACAACCATGGATTGTAAAAATATGTTTCGGGCAAGTGGATAAATTTATTTAAATTTAAATAAATTTTCTGGGAAGACTGGGTAGAGCCATATTTATTCACTGTAAACACATTGTGTTTGTCTCTGGGTTTCCTAGAAAATATCTATTTGAACTTCATGTTATTTCCATTGTTTCACAGTAGTGAAATAGCACATACCGTATCACTGCACAGATCTCACACAAGAGTGATGAGGCTGCAGAGGGAGACAACTAACTGTGAACATGAGACGCATCAGTCTCTGATCAATAATAAGCTTATGACAGTGATGGACGGTAGGAATTGCAGAGAAATTGGAGAGACAAATTGTCCAGAGCTCAGAATACACAGCTCCACCTTGTTTCAAGGTCAGTGCATGAAGTTGTAGATACATGTGACATGATTACTATCAGGGATGATCTTACAAGAATATATTTTAACTATATTATCATATTAAAAGAATTAAACGTGACATGAGTGGTTCCGTATTATCTTTTTCTTTCACATTGAGTTATTTCAACATTTCAACAATGTGAAATTACATTTAAATATGTGTTAAATGGGATGGAATATAATTTTTTAACAACAATTTTCTTCTACCCTTATAGTGTTTAAGTGCACAGCTATGAAATAAGTTAAAAACACCTGATCTTATTAAAATCCTGTTGAAGCGTTTTGACCCTTGGGAGCTAATGGAAGTTCTTAAAAAGCAAAGTGTCTTCATTGGTCACTGAATATTTACAAACTCTTTATTGTAATTTAGTGTTAGCTAGCTGTTCAGATGTCTTGTGAAGGGATAGGAATAATCGAGAGCGGAATTTTGCTTCTCACTGTAGCTACATGACCTGCATCAATCAATAAAAAAGACTGAATTGATAGAAAAAAAAAACAAGATTCAGATCATTCACTGCTTCTGTAATTGCACATATGTTTAATCCAATAACACACTTAGGAATATATTTTTCTTTTATACACCAAGCTTATATGAAGATGTCTCTTTGTGTCTTCATTGTCAGTGTCCATTAAGACAACTTCAAACTGTTCTCTTGGACATACAATCTGCACCTTTGCGAAGAGACAAATCTCACCAGTTCAGTGGAATGGTTATAATACAGTAAGGGAAAGTGGAAAGCTTGTAGATAAAAAGAAATATATATTAAGAGGAATAATAAAGGAAATACATCAGACATATGCTTTGAGTTTTTCAGTAATGTCAAGACGATACATGATTATTAGTTTTTCTCTCAACATAGACATTTTTTTACTAAAGATTTGCACATTTTGGAGACATTAAAAGAACAAACAAGAGCTTGTATGTGAAAAGGTTAGAGTCAGCCTTTAGCTTGTTATGCCTGCTCCCCACGTTCTCATTCACTTTATTGAACAACCAAGACTGAGCACTCTCACCGATGGATGGGATGCAGATTCGACAAATGGAGCTCCACAATAGTGACAGGGTGCACACTCTAAAAATACAACAGCTACGTGTTCACAGATGCGCCCCACATGCCCGATGGCCAGCTGTTAGCTTGGTGTATGAGGACCCAGAGGGTAGTTCTCAGAGCTGCTCTAACTGGTCTTCCCTTATTTAACCGTTAATGACATTGTTTTAACCTGCAGTATGCTTTAATACATATATATATATATATATATATATATTATTTGGTTTCAGATATGAAAAGTCAACAAAACATCAAGGCTGGCAACCTAATAAGTTTTAGTTCATTCACATAATAAAAGTGATATAATCCTTTATTGATCCTCTCACTTTTGTTACCTCAACAACCAGATTAGTTGTGATTTGAGGCACTGCCTACAGCCTAATTGAAATGATTTGGCTTCAGACTAAGCAGACTTGAAAATACCACAGCAAACCACACAAAGCAGAAAATCAATACCAAACAATTGCTGCGCCTTGAGTGGACGAAACCTGGAATTACAAAAATAAAAACATGATTTGCTTGCCTCTGGGGAATTCAGGCAATAATGCTCACTGCTTTCAAATAAGACATGCTGCTTGACCAAAGAGGCTCTGCCAATGGAAGTCATATGCTCCAGGCTAAATGTGAATATCATCCCTGCAAGCCTGAAACCAAATACAATATATTAATTGCATGCAGGAGGCAAAAGACACCCCCAGTTAAAACAGACACATACATATGCACACCACTACCCTGGTACCACAACAAGCTTCACATAAAAAACGATTGTTTTGTCTGGAAACGAAAGGAAATAAAGCACAGCCAGTTCCTAGAACAGCTTTTTGAAGTGGGGATGGGGGCATAGTGATGATAAATTATATTTCTGGATCCTCTCCTTGTCCTCAGTTTGGGATAATTATGAGAGATTATACTGTTACCAGTCTAAGCCAGGACAGCAGAAGCTGTAACTAAGGTGCTCTCTAACAGTAGATTGCATCAGTCATACAGAAACAGATTTAGGTGACGAGATAATTTTATTCAACTCTGCATCTGCCATCTCTGCATGGCTTGGTGGGTGATCTAATACAGAGGAGATCTTGTGTAGAATTGCACTACAGTTTGTGGGTGATACTAAAGGGCGTCAACCTCACTTCAGTGAGCCATTAATTCCCTTCACACAAATTAATCCAAGTGTAGGTCTCTGCCACACACAGAGAGCTTCTACGATTTCTCAACATACATATTCCAGCACACAGCCACATTTTGGCATCCAGCTGAACACCGAGTGGGAAAGCTAGAGAAGGAAAAAGGAAAAAAAAAATTGGATAAACTTGAAAAAAAAAAGCCTCCGTCAAAGGTTTAAATAATGCATAGTGCAAGTCAGTGTAGAGTGTCTAGTCTGAAAGGAGTCATAAATACCACACGCATGTCAAAGCTTCATAGTGTCTGCCACATCTGAGCACCAGACAGCAGTCCTTGGTCTGCTGACAGTATTACAACCCTCACACACTGCACACTTTTACACAGTTTCAGGCAGAGTCTTTTTTTTGTCATTAATCATTTATTATTCCTGGTTTGAAGACATCAGATGCCAACGTACACAATATAAAGCGAGATTTTGAGGATTTAACTTGCTGACTTTCTTGTCAAGAATATGAACTGATATGACTGTTATGGCTGTACAGATTGAAGCTACTGGTGAAGTTTAACTAACATCACCATGTACAAGTGTGTAACTGTCCACACATTACATAACCAGCACCTATAAGGACATATTAGCTAACACAGCATTTGTAATAGGAGGCATTTCTTTCACCATGCTACATGACTGCTTAATTAATCTTTTATACTTTACAGATTTTATACTTTATACTTGACTTAATGCACTTAAAATCGCTTTTGTTCTTTGTGTGTAACAAAAAGCACTGCAGCACATTAACAGTCTGTTGTTGAGCTAAATGTTGTGGTTTTTTGTTCAGAGTTTTACGATTTTCCCAGTGATGTGCCTTCTTTCGACAGCTAATTCGGCATCCGTCTTGCCTTCCTTTCATCCTCCGATAATGTCTTTCTTTGCTGAATCAGTCATGGTGCACGTTCAAAATGGCTGGTGTGTTTTTGCTAGCATGTGAAGAGAAACTTGGCTGCAATGTCACGCGGTATCCCAGATGAAAAAGTTATGTAGTGTGTTTTATAGCCTCAGGACGATGTTGGGCAGCGACAGCTCCAGAATGATGGATGTCACTGTGCCATCAACGAGTACAGAATGTAAAGTTTAAGGTTGGAAAGTTACATAATGCGTCTCTAAAGACCTTATTATATTTTTCCTTGTGCAGCTTAATAATGAAGACTCCTCTGATTAGTGACATTGCTGCCATCAAAAAGTCCTTATCCTTAGTATAGCTTGTTACCTTGGAAACCGCCCTGTTCTTTCTGTCTTTTGGCCTCCTGGCCTGTGATTTCATCTCTTTAACGGCCACTCCAGCATGCAGCTGCAGATACTGGAATAGTCTGGATTTTTTTTTTTTTGTCTTTTTAAGGGAATTTCTTCCTTTTTTCAGTAATTTCAATTAACTGGATTTACAAAAAATATTGGAAACATGTTTCCAAATCATTCAACACCCTAACGACAAATTACACTGCTATTAGCCTGCAACCATGTATGAAAAGTCTGTTTCATAGAAATGAGTAGAATGTGTTACTCTCCTCCAAGTGCAGCTAATATAACTGCCAAAGCACCTCATTACAAGGCAGTTAATCATATTTATTAAGCCATTAAATAAAGACTCTATGATTTGCAGTATACTTTCAAAAAGAAACATTTAACCAGCAGTTAGGCAGAGATTGAATTTTCTGAGTAACAGAGTGTGTGTGGCATAAATCTATTTGATCAACAGAATCTTCTTTGCTACTGTTGAGCCAAAAACATACATTTTATGATGCAGATATGCCTCTCTAAGCCTTCAAGGGATAAATGAATATGTAAGCGATGCAGTGGCAGACGTGGACTGAATTGGAATTTTATTGAAAAAGGAGAAAAATGAAGATGAGTTCAAATGGCTAACAAAGCACACCTCAACCCAAAAGATGAATTCTTTTATGTGTTTGGGTTATATGAAGTTCAAATCATATTTAAAAAGACAAACATCAAATTTATAATAGCTATATATTTCCACAGCGCAAAACATACTGTTGTTGATTTATGGTTGCAAGGTGACATTAGTTTGCATGGTTCATACCCCACACTGATGCAGAGGCTGTAGAGATGCACTTCCATCAGCAGGAGGCAAAGTAAAAGTCAGCAGCATTTAAATGCTTATTGTTAATAAAGATTGAAAAGTGGTGCACTAGATTAATTCCAATTAATTCCAACAACTGGCACAGACCGAAGAATTTCTTGGCCATTTAAAATTGGGTATGCCTAACAAATTTATGGTTTTCTATTGTAGTCTGATAATGTCAACAGTTTGTTGTTGGGCCAGTAAAATGACTGAATTGAGACATGTCTGATGGTTTAACAAAGTTTCTCTTTTTGGTGGTGAAATGCAGTTTTCCAATCGTATAATGTCTGTCCTTGAATACTTGGGGTAATCCCAGAGGATTATGAAGTAATGACATTCAATAACAAAGCCTACCATCCAAACATTTAATTTTCTTGATATGATATAGTCTGTGTAGACCCACTGACATGTTTTTCTCAAATAAATAGATCCATCATATCAACTAAAGCAAAGTTAAATTGGTAACAAGGTCTTATACATTTTGAGGACAAGAGAGGAGCTCTGAAATCTTCAGATTAATATTCTCGCCAAACAAGCAGATGACTGGTAAATAAAGGAGGTCAAATCTGTTATGACCCGAAGAGGTTCACACTAATGTACAAACTGAAACAAGATGTAAGGCCACATTTAGAGCCATTCACACTGGAACTGTTAGGTCTGCTTTAAACAAACCCTGGAACAGTTAGTTTGGAGTAGTAGCTAACTCTGGTCTGCTTGAAAACCAGGGGTCTTGGTTCACTCTGTGACTTGGTTTGGTCCCCTTGAGTGAAGTCCAGTGTGAAAGCAACCAAACCAAAGGAAGGTGGGACATTTCTCAGTATTCCTCAGCCATCGAACCAAGTCCCCCAGACTGTTCTGGTGTGAATGAACCCATGACACAGAGAAAGAGTGAGAAGATCAGTCCAACCATATATATCACAATAATACACATGCATGTTGCTGCTTGAATTCCCTGAAGGAGAAAAAGTATAAAATCACATGGTCAGCCAATAAAACAGTTAAAATAAGTATAAAAAGAAAATCACAAAAAACAACTTCTCATCTAGTGTTTACAGCCAAAGGTAAAAAAATGTTTTAAGCAATGATTTTAAAACTGCAAGTGAAGAGGCGTCCTTAATATGTGGCTGTAACTAGCTCCACAGTCTGGGTCCAGCTACAGAACATGCTTGGTTGCCCTTAAGTTTCCTCTTGAATAAGGGAACGTGACAGTGTGTGTGGTTGAAGGTGGTCTGACAGATACTGTGGGGTAAAGAAAGAATTTTAAAATTGACTCTAAAACAATTGGGTGGCCAATGAAGAGAAGCCAAGACTGGAGTAATGCGCTCTCGTTTTTTAGTGCCAGTTAAAAGTTGAGTTGCTGCATTTTGGACCAGCTGTAGCCGATCGAGAAAGGTCTGACTGAGCTCAGTGTACAGTGCGTTGCAATAAGCAATTAGAAATAAAAGGATTGATTAAAATCTTGAGATGATGCAGAGAAAGAAGTGGTTTAATTTAAGACAGTTGCCTTAACTGAAAGAGACTAGAACTGACCACTGAGGTGATTTGTGAGCGCACTCCAAGGTTTATTGCTGCAGGTTTTAACCCTTAATCACACTCAAGCACATTTATGTGTGTTAGGGTGTAAAACGGAATTTTTTTTAAAGGGGTGACAGAGGGTTAAATAACCAGTCAACAAAAACACTGTCTACTTTTTATTTTGTTTTCATTAACAACAGAAGCTTTAATTATTATAAGAATGCAATACTAACAAAGACATGCTTTGCTTTTTTTTTTTTTTACATTGTTTTGGTTTTACTTTCACTGTTATATGGCTTTTTCTGCAAGATGAACTGGGTAATAAAGCCCAAAGTCCACACTAGATGGAGTTTAGGGGACACTGCTCAACTGTTTAGCTGAAGTTCAGGCTTTTCTTTTAATACTAATGAGACATAATTGCACATTGTTTGTCTATAGTGGCCAGTTTGGCGTACCTTCTAATAAAGAATTGGCATACTCAACTATTTCTGATCAATTAGCTGACTAATCTTTGCAGGCTGGGCTTTTCTGAAAAGGTGCCTTAAAACTTTAAGTTTTGCCCTGTATGTTTTGTCCTGCATGGTGAAATTCAGTCTAAACAAGCAGAGATGAAGCTGGCAGTGCAGTTGGTTTCCCAGCAGTACGTGGGGTGACTGACTGAACACACGCCCGGATTCAACAATTTGTACAACACATAAACAAAGCCATTAAAATCTCAAGTAAACTGTTTTTACTTTGAGTGAGAAGAAATAGCAAAGAGGACTCAGCCATTGCTACTTGTCCAGCTTCTCTTCTGTGTGGATAAAGCTTAGAGGCAGAGTTGAAGCATGGAGTGGGAGGGTCCGGTAGGTCTACCGTTGAGTTGGTAAATTTGTGTAATATGAGCACTTTGGACAGAAGAAAGGTGTGATGATTAGTTTCTTTCACTATAAGAAGCTTTCAAAACTTAACTCTGGGTTTTCTGTGTGGATTTCAGTGTCCTTCAGGTTCTTCCCACAGTACTTGGAAGCTGAGCTAAAGCGCAAATTGCCTCAGTGTTTGAATTTAAATAGGTTGGAGACATATTGCAACTATTTCCCTGGTAGCTGGCATAGGCTTCAGAAACCTTGATGAAATGGATAAAACACACATGCATAACGTATGAACAGAGAGAGCACCTTTTAACTGAATGTGGTTGAACATGAAAGGAATTACAAAGTACTTATATGTGACAAAAGCTATTGATTTGTACATTATTTTTATTTTATTTTTTAATGACACAGTGAAAAGAAGCACAATACACTTGCAGTCAAAAGTTAATTGCAAATCAAAGTGTGTTTTCCATCCATTGTAATTCTCTCGAACACTGGGTTATAAGGTAATTTGCCTCAAAGTGAAATCATCCGACTAATTTAAGACAAAGAGAAAAAAAAAAGGTGAAATGATTTTTTCTTTTAGTTTATGTTTGATTAATCCTCTTGCAATCCCTTACTCATCTCATGAGACTCCCTATTCCCAGGTTAGGAATTAGTTGTGATAATACACAACTAATCTACAGTTTTCACATTTGTAATGGAAAATTGTATTTAGATGAATGCATTGACACACACACAAACACACGCACATGCAAATAATAAGACAGCAGGAAAGAAAGTAGACTGTTATTGATTTGACAGCCAGTTAATTCAAGTCTTTTGTTACCTAATAGAGTCTAATCTATCACCAGTCACGTCCCACAGCCAGGTACCAGTTGCAATTTGCCCTGAGCATGTTGATCCTCTTTCAGCGACACACTTGGGGAAAAAAGAAGCCAATAATGAAGAGAGGATTTGTGCAAACAGTGACTCATACTGATGAGCTGACCGACTTCACCAGCAGGAATGCTTCACAAAACACGGTGTCCTTTGGGTTTAACACTTCGTGTACTTGATGAGCTTGTTCATTTTACCGTGAAGCATCAGAATGAGACAACCCATCAGCACTTATAGAAACATGTATTATGGATTGATTGTAAGTACAAAACATTAAGAAAATGTCAGACTGAATCTCTGAGAGAAACAAGATAGTGAAAAAACGTATAATCAAACAGCCGTGGGAGGATGAACCACAAAATGCTGTTACGCTGGTTGTCACATCGAAAAGCATTTTATGTTTCATGGAATTGCAGGATATGCAAAAATATTGAAGTTAGTCTACAACTGTCTACAAACAGCTGCTTGATGTGGTTTTGATTAAAATAGTATAACACTTTTCATCTCTAGGATGAGATCAACAGACAGACGCAGGGCCATAAATCAAACAAAGACGCTCTGCATGTGCAAACTTGAGCTCAGAGTTGGAAAAATGTCAACTCAGTAGCTACAATAGTTTAAACTGCATAAAAACCAGTCAGGTGACACCACATTCATCTTGGCCACCAATTTATTAAGTGTGTGTATATATTTAAGAGGGAATTTAGTTTTATTGATGTTGAAACACAGTCATGAAAGAAATAATGAGTGTTGGCTCACCACATATGCAGTTTTAAGTATATTAAGGACCTTGCTCACCTTCAAACTGACACAGTGTCAAAGAAATATTTACAGAGAGATGAAGCTACACAAACTGTTGTGGATTTTCAAATGACACTCTGTTACACCCAAACACAGAATTACAGGGGATATTTTCACATCCAGAGGGATTTTCAGCAATTCTCTGTTAATAAAAAACAAAATCCCAGAAGAGGTTGTTGCATATATCACATTAGTCAGTAGTACACATGCTGAAGGTGGCCATTACAGTTTTATGAAGGGAAAAATGTGACTGATTGTTTAGAAAATGGGTGTCAGTAAAGTTTTGGAGATTACTCTTTCAGTGTGTCCCTGAGCATGTTTGTTCATGTTGTCTTGGTAGCAGGGATTAGCCACAGCTCATTCTGAGGTACAACTGAAGGAGCTCCAAGAACAAAAGCATGACAACCACTGTTTTACAACACTGTTGCCAGCTGAGCACATCTTTAAAAAAAGTCAGAATTCAAACAAGTACTTTTTATTCTGTTTGCTTAATCAGAAAATTTCAATAAACACAAATACCTCAGATGAAGTATTAGCAGCCTGAGGCCCCTTATATGTCTTGTTTGATGTTTTCATTTTCAGAGTTTGCATAAATGTTGAGAAATTTCTGTCACATGAATTTGTTATTGGTGTCATGTGATGTGGCTATCACCATGTAACATTTCCAAGCAAATGTTGAAAATTATAACAACTGAGACTCATTTAGCTTTGTATTTTGATGAGCTAATTTAAAATTAAACCAAATTATTACTATTAACTATGTAAGTGGCAGGTTTGGTGTTGATTTCTTTTCAATATCACATCCTTTTTAAAGAATTTTCAAACTATGAAATTTTGTTTATTTGCATTAATTTCTTTTAAAATAATCCTAATTATATATATATATATATATATATATATATGTATATGTATGTATGTATGTATGTATGTATGTATGTGTGCATATGTATTTTAAAGAATACATTTACTGGGTTTTAGCATTTGAGCATTGAATTAAAATCTGGGGTCTATGCACCACAATTTAAGGTAATGCTGTTTCTGCTTTGCAAAATTTATTTTCTAAATGATTTTATTTCAAAGCCTGGTTTCAAAAACTGTAAATAACCGGTGCATCTGGACATATTTCCAGGTGTTTATTTGCAGTTAGTACTCAGTGTAAGACTCATGTATCAAATTAAGCTGTTCTTTTTTTTTAACATGTAAAACCAAAGAAATGTCTTATGCGCTGTCCATTTGACTGAGGTTGACAGATAAGATAAAAGTACAGCTTATTGAAATTTTGAAGGATTTATGAATTGTAATCTTGGTAAGAGCTTTTTTGATGCAGCCAAAGATAAGCCACCAGTCGCAACCAAATCAGCCAATAAGCCGTGAAGCGGCACCCATGGTATCTGATGGAATTGCAGTTGAGCGTGAACTTGGCTTTGTGATTGAATTTAGCATTTATTTTTCCTCTTAATCTGAACAGATTGCAGATATAAACTGGACTCCTTTCCCTAACTAAAATATTTCGACAGAGACACACACAAAAAAAAAGGACAATTCAGAGATTTAATATTTTTTAATATTAATCTTGATCAAGTTAATTATTTAGCTTACGTTTTGTTAATGTTGTCTTTTCCTGTGCAACAATTAATCTGTTAAACACCTCATAACAAGTACTTTCCATGAAACACAGCAGTGCTTGTGCGTTGAATACTTATTTTCATTAAATAATAGAAGAAGAAAAAAAGAAATTTGTGCTCGTAATTCTGGGCTAGTTATTCTGTGTGGTTATTTCATCATCAGTAGCAAAAACACATTTTACTGCATGTAACAAATAAAGCTTATCTTATCTCACCTCTCTATCATCACAGATCTTTATAGGTCACAGCATCTGCCTCTCAAAGCAGTTTATATTATAAAAAGGCTGTTTTAGAAAAAGAAGTTTTTAATTAGCGTAAAACAGCCCCTTTTTTGCAGAAAAAATGGGCACCACATTATTGCATTCACAATACTTTACACTGAAATGTTGATAGCACTTAGTAAATAACTTAAGCCCATTATAAAGTACTGACAATAACATCGGTTTGAGGAAGATATTAATGCAGAACAACATCGAACCAAATCAAACTTTACTTTTATAGCACTTTTAGGACAAAAGTAACTCAAAGCGCTTAAAACAAAGCAATTAGGTGCAAAAATATACATACAAAGAGACAATTAAGAGCTATCCACAGAGGCACCAGGACAAAATGGCTTGCAGTTATTTTATCCAGCGTGCATTGCAGTTCATAATATGACCGTGCATATCAATAATAAGGCAAATTTTTTAACAGTTAATTTACATTAAAGGATTACTGTGTTCAGACTCAATCTAGTAAACACATTTAAAAGTGTTGTCTGATATATAAGGTGTTAAGTGTTGTCTATATATATATATATATATATATATATATATATATATATATATATATATATATATATATATATGCATCATTATGTTTGTAGTTAATAAGAAACATTCATACAGTCAGAGCTCTTTTTCTGAACTGGTTCAGATGCATACAAGCTGCTTCTTTAAATGGTGTCTTAACATAAACCAGATGTATTTCGGGGCTACATTTCAAAACAAAGAAACACCTCACAAGCATACAACTTTTGACACCGTTCAAAGTAGCATAGATGGAACATGCTAAACTACCAGCAATGGCAGCAGCTCTTTCAAACTGGACTGGTTAAAAAAACAAAAAGCAACTGCTTCAATTTAATAAGTCGTTTCACGCTAAATAAAGAAATAACACTGTTTTGAATGATACAAGTGGCTTTGCTCTGTCTGTAACCTACGCAGAGTGTGTCTTGATTGCAAGAGAATTACTCACACTATGTTGTGGTCCTTCCTCTGGCTGTTTAGGTTTGGATGCATCCCAGACAAAAGCCTGTCCAAATAAGATCAATGTGTTTGTGCTTCTCTCCTCTCAGAGCAGGCATCTTTCACAGCTCCAGCAGCAGGACATGATAAAGGAGCACATATGAGGCTTATGTTAGAGAGCTAAAATTGTGTCTGTCAAATAACACACTCCTTGTGTCAGGGCTCAGAATTAAGATTCATGCATGCATCATTCTGACTGTATAATCAAGCAAGAAGCAGCAAATGTAAAATTCTGTGTCCTGAAGATATGGATGATTCAGTAAATACATTTTTTATTTGTTATTCCCCAATCTTGTCAAAGTGACATATTGAGGCCAAGAGTGAAGTAAAATACAGCCTGATACCTTTACAGCTCTGTTAAGATAGTGTGTCTAATTGTATCACACCTAACTACAGCATGGCAAAAGCTGTGTAATAAGAAGCCAGCATAACGATCCATTACAGCTGAGGAAGATCATCAGGACTTCTAGAACCTAGTGGGCCTGCTCATTGCTGTGGTTGTAAACATATAACAGCTTAATGGCAGGACAATTTGGAAGCAGCTGGAGGTAAAGCAGCCCAGGCAGCTGTTTCATTTCAAACCAGCAGAGGAGTGAAACACTGCACTGCATTAAGCCTGCATTAAGCCCGGCACTGTGGGAGCACACAGATGTGTACTTATAGGGGGACTATAAAAGGTAGAAATGGTGGACAGAGGGATTATATTAAATTTTGTGGAGCACTGAACACAAGAAGATGCAATCAATGAGGAAAAACAGTCATATTTTGCAACAAAACTTTCACATTGTTTGGCATCTGAGACAAATTCCTCTCACTCGTCACTTATGATAAAACACATGAAAGAGGAGGTATTGCTGCAAATATTAAATCCAAATGCAGCAGCACAGTGTACGGACAGACATGGCTTCCATCTCAAACAACAAGAAGGAGACTTTTAGTAGGAGTTACAGCACCCTCTATTGGTACCAGCTGCTATTTCACTCTGTGGTTCCTGAAAACATACCCCAGGTCCACAAGAAAAACCTTCAGTCACATTCTCGAGCCCACAAGCGCAGAGGCTATAATTTAGTGGCTTGGGCAAAGTGATTTACTCAGCTGAGGTTTTCTGCTCCAGCTGATGTCAGTTCCTCAGCATGAATCTGTTATGTTTGTTGTTGGTCTTTAAAACAATGGGTATAAGTATTTGATGTGTTAAATGAAACAGATTGTTGTTTTTTTATGTGTCTTCGGCTGATCAGAAAACTGCAACCTCGCTGTGTTCCTGCTGTCTGCATGATTCACACTTTGTTACGAACTGTGATTATAAACAATAAAGCTGTGCAGCTCTGTTTTCAAGTGCACAGAGAACCACTCTCACTCACTCTCAGCTTAGGCATTTATTGTACACAGTGCTGAATATTTTTGCCACCTGTACAAACACACACACACGCACCTACACGCACACAATCATACCCTCTAATTTTAATATTGTGGCTCTGGAGAAGCTCAAACAGGGAGAACGCTGCGACCTGGTCAAGAGCCATAGCATGTTTTTGAAAATCCTTCTAATAAAGCAGTGAACTCTGCTGTTGGGATTGTTTGAATAAAAATATTAAGAAGCTATTTTTATATTGTGGAAAAAATCAGTCAAAATTTGAAAGAAGAATCTCAGATGCTCCAGTTCTACCATGTTTAGAGCAGAGGGGGGTAACTTTTATACTATATCAGTTTGTTTTTGTGACACGGCAGGACAATCCAGTAGAGCAGTCAGCTCATGTAAATATAAACACAGGGTCAGTGGTCCTACCCAACACACTGGAAAAGGTACACTGAACTTAGTTTTGAAGTGAAGTACAGGATCTATCACTCACTGTAAGTGAATTTTTTACTCTAAACACCAACTGCTGCCAATATTACAAGAAGTTCCCTCATGTATTTACTTTCTCTAAGTGTCTTTCTGCAACACCCTCCTGTTGATTTCAGTTTTATTTAGCTGAACAGACTTTATACAATTTACGTGAACAGACTTTATACAATTATTTAGTATTCTGCTGTATTCTACTTTAATGCACAGCGAACACAAAAAGATAAAACGTGTTTTAGGGGTAGACAAAAACAACATTGGATCCATGTCTTTTCAGTTTCATTAACCATCAACACATAGCTGAAATGTTGGTGAATGCTCCCTCGCTACATACTGAAAAATAATTTTCAGTTAGATGAATGAATAAAAAATAACAACAAACTTATGTGGCATGGTGTTCAGGGGTTTTAGTCAACTGGTTGAGCTACTAGGTGATATACAGAGACCACAGACACTCGAAGCAGCTGGAGCAGATACGAATCCCAGCTGGGGGCTTAATACTTCATGTCACCTCGTCTATGACCTGCTTTTCCTGTTTATAAAGTTCCCAGGGCCTGAAAATACTTTTCTTGTGCAGACTATGAGAGTGATGGTAACCTGTTTTGTACCGCGTGCAACATTGTGGTGGAAGACAAACAAAAGCTGTCAACTCACAAACATTTTTCTACAGCAAAACACCGGCAGTGAAGGACTGAAATGTGTGAACACATGAGGAGATTCACCACGATGAATAACTAATATTTAACATAAATTTGAGGTGCAAGAAAAAAAGAACACTAAAAACCACTCAACCTTTCACAAAAGCTGTCAAACAATTTAAAAGAAAAAAAACAAAAAAGATCTGCAAAATCCTGGAGTGATTGATGTGTTTAGTGAAAGAGAATAATTTCTATAGTGTCTCATCATGAAAAGGTTTAGCATGTCATCTTCAAGTATACTTATGTAAATGGGCTCCCCAGTATGTACTGAAGTATATGCATTAATTAATTAAAGTATTTTACTCCAAGTCTTTAAAAAATCCACTGATAAGTGGGCGGAGCCATGGCATGAACAAAACATTGACTTGTAGATGTGTTCAGGATAGAAATGTCACCAAATAGGTGCAGTCTGGTGCATATTGGTCATATTATGTGGGAGTTATCACAATTTATTTTTTATGGCAAAACAGCAAACTTTGAGGCACGGTCACGGCCACACCGAGACCACAGCCACTCGAAGCAGCTGGAGCCGCAGCTAAAAATATAAACCACCCAGGATTCAACAGTGTGCTGACCTGTTTCATGAGCCATATGATTAAAATCTATGAGAAAAGTTTCTTAAAATTGAACATCTAAAAAAAAAAAAAAAAATAGTAAAACTGGCATCTTTGATCCAAAATGGCTGACTTCCTGTTGGGTTTAGGCCATGGTTTGAAGAGGATTTTTTTTATTTTTATTTTTTTGTCAGGTATTACATGTGTCATGAAATTGCATTAATATTTGCTGATCTATTATTTGTTGATCTTTCTTTGTTTTTACTGTATCTTCTGGAAAGGTCTGTGCATGTTCTAAAAAGGTTGTGAATGCATAATTAATCGTTGATAAGATGTACATCACCATGCCAAATAAAGTCTGAAAGCTGCACAATAAGAACCACTTTGAGTCGATCCAAGTTGTGGCCAAACTCATCCATTATTTTGGTTCCATTGTGCATCGCACTATTCCCTGCCATCATCCATGTCTCATTACTGATCAGGCTTTCTGGTGGAGAAAATAACCTAGTTTATAAATCAAATCTCTTTAATATTTTACCTGCACCTAAGTTTGTCATGGTGGAGGGTAGCTGTATTAAGGCAGGGCTGTTCTACGTATTACAATGGGACCTGCCCATTGTGAACCATCTTATTAATGCAAACCTGAAACATGTCATTGGAGCAATTTGTTACCAGTTGCACTGTAAATATTACCTTAAACATCTGTTTAAAACACTGTAAACATACTGTTTAATACTGTTTAACAATTTTCTCTATTCATGTCCATATAATGATATAGCCCATATAATATCAAAGGAAATGTTTGTTCCAATTTAAAAAAAAACAAAACAAAAAAACACAGCTTTTCATGAGCGGCCTTATCATAAAAAGACTTCCATAAATGATCTATGTACATGCTGTTAGGCCAGATATTTAGCTTTCCTGGCATCATTGCAGCTAAGATGCTGTTTGTTAGACACTGAACAACCTCTCTCTCGGTCTTGGCTGAGCATGCTGTCATTTAAAGGGTGTGCTTGGCCCAGCTGGCACTGGCACAGGCTCCAAAGCTGGCATGTTGTTGACATGCCCTGTCAGGTGGCCGAAGCCATACACCACACAAGCTCCTCCACACTAATAATAGACAAAAGGTAAACACATGTACAGCTTTAACATTGCTATGATATAAGAAATCTATATAATATAAGAAACAACTGTAAAACTGCAATTAACATTAATAATTTTTACTTCTTCATGTTTACTTTTGCCTTAAAATGTTGTTTTTATTATATTTTGTAACGAAAATACTATGAATCAGAAACCTTTAACACGTTAAAACGTTACAGCTACAAACTAGTATCATGTGGAGCAACCGATGCAAATAGCAAATTAATTTATTTGCAAAAGAAAATCAGACTGTGAACTAAAAAAACAAACAAACAAACAAACAAACAAAAAACAAGGATCACTTCAAGCCATCATTCTCATTTCAAAGGTCGAATGAAACAAGCTTCCAGACATGAGAAAAAATTGTATAATAAGCAGTGATCATTGAGTAAAAAGATTAAGTCACACTCATGCAGAGCTGCTTTTACAGTGCAGGTAAGGTGAGCTTTATTTTTAACCAAGCTGTGTAAATGACTGAGGATGATGACAGAAAGGTCTAGTTCAGTCCAAACGCTGGTAATTATCAACAGCAGTGGTCACAATGGTGGTGACTCTGTTTAGTGTCTGTTCTAGGATAACATCTGAATCACTACAAGAGCCCAGACTGACATGAACACAGTGCAACTGTGACCCTTCAGGACAGAAAGAGGCTAACAAGCTTCTTCAAAACAAAGCTAAATAAAGCTGGACGTGCAGCCGTGTTTCTGTCAATGCACCCTGAAAGTAGGCTAACTCTGTTTTGTCTTGCTAACAGCACCAGGGGTGGGTTATTGCTCGCTATGAGATCCGTGTAACTTTTCTACACTATGGAACGTGTTTCACAAGCAGCTAGCTAAGTTTAGTTTGAGTTACATATGCCATTTTTTCTAGAAACTTTGGTTTTACGACATTGGCGATATGGGGCACCATGTCTGTGGTAACAGAACACACTTAAAAACAGTAGTATGTTAGGTGCATAAAACATATGTGTCAAGTGTATTTTGTTAGTTATTTGGGTAATTCTGTATTCAAATTGTTCAGCATTGTCATTACTAGATAAAAAAAAGATGCAATGGATGCAAGTCAAGTCTCCCTGAATTTTCTCTTTGGCAATTTTAAAGGGGCAATAAGTGGAAATTCATTGAGACTGAAGGAATAAAAAAATCGGTATGTGAATAATTAGAGGTGTAATTTCATCTAGAGCAGGGCTACTCAAGTTTTCCATGTATCCCTGCACCAACACACCTGAGTCAAATTAATGAGTCATTGTGTAGAGCCTGATTGGCTGTTAGAGCCACCTAATTTCACTCAGGTGTGTTGGTGCAGGGATACATGGAAAACCTGCTGGATTGCGGCCCTCGTAGGACCGAATTGAGTAGCCCTGATCTAGAGTATAGCATGACATCACGCATCATGTTGATCTCTAGCTCCGTGTTTACCAGCTGGTCTGGCTGCACGTTCATGTGTATTCATATGAATCGCAGCCTCCTCTTTCCTCTTGGAGCCCTCGGCCCTCCCTCCCTATTGAAGGCTACAGCCAGCAGGCAATGGTGGCTCATAATTTTTAAGCAAAATGGCAGAGAACGGAACAAAACGTTCACCTGCAAATGACCAGGATCAAACCTCTAAAAAATACTACGATTGTTAGTGAAGATGTTGTCGGATAAAGAAAGGGACAGAAGCAGGATTAACATTAGCCTTGTATTTACAACGAGGAGAGCATAGCGAGAGCTCCAGAGGCTACAATCTGACTTGGAGCTAGCTCTTCTAATGGATCCTGGACTAAATTGATGTTTTGAAGTCTTCAGTGTGTCTGCTTGTGCAGGCAGGTGAACTCAGTCAAAACTGTTTGATAGATAGATAGATAGATAGATAGATAGATAGATAGATAGATAGATAGATAGATAGATAGATAGATAGATTGGACTTTATTAATCTCACAGTGGAGAAATTCACTCGTTACAGCAGCTCTTATTACAGAATAAAGTGCAGAAAGCAGACAGAATAAGGTGTGTTGCATCACAACAAGAAGGTGCAATATAAATTATTTACAAGAAAAGAAGTCTAAGAAAAACAAAACAAAACTGTATTTATTTGAACAACTTGCTGAAGAAAAGAACAAGCATGGTCCATGTATAATATTAATTCAACAGAGCTAAAACAAGAATTTTTAACTGAGCTAATTAAAATTTAAGTATTTAATATTTATTTAAACTATTAGCATTTCTAGAACATTGAAGTGTGGTGGCCTCATTTTAAGGCGTAGTAAGAAAAATAACAAAAAAAACAAAAAACAAAACAAAGCACAATAAATTTAAAGATGTTCCAGCAATAGGAATTACAAATGATAGAAAATTAATTCACTGTAAATGACATTAAACAACAACATGGTGTAGTGACGGGGTTGATGTAGCTAGATGGTGTTGATGGTCCCTCAGCGAGGCCTTCGGTAGGGATGTAATGTCAATGCTCTGCTGATGGAGATGCCTGCTTCCTGGCTGCTACTTCTTCTACCGTGTTGTGAAGGACCCCACTGAGACAGATCGGAGTTTAACAAGGATTTATTCAAGCACTGTTTCTTCTCAAAGAAGCTTACGAAGAGCAGGGAGCCAGGAAGCCAAACTGGAGTCTGGAGTACAGCCAGAGGAGTCGAGACCGGGAGGGGGTAAATAGGATAGTCCATCTATGTGGAAACGAGGTCCGACGAGGACTGAGTGGGGAGCTGGAGTATTTGAAGCCTGGTGAGTAGACTGAATACAGGTGTGACTGATTAGTATTCCGGGGATTGGCTGTGCTGAAGCCTGGCCGGAGCGGGTGTGTCCGTGGCGGAGGCGGAGGCAGGTGCGGGCCTAACATACTGCTAACAAAAGTTTGAGATTTTCAGTAAACATTAATACATAAATAAATAAAAAATAAAATAAGATAAAACAAAAATACAAAGATTAGAAAGTGACAGAAGTGGTTTGTAGCTAATTTGTGACAGTAGGCATCAAGAGGACAAAGCTGGAAAAAAAGCACAATAAATGTGAAGGATCACCCTTAGAGGCATGAAGTGCTTCTTAATGTCAGGACAGAAATGATAAGAAACATCTTGCAAATGGCAGCCGTTTCTAAGATGTTGCATCATTAAATCTCTTCAAAGGACTTTGTCCTTTGTTCTGTGAAATCTCAGTGTTGCTTCTGTGTATCTCCGGTGCTCTGTGTTGGCACTCTATGCATTTAAAGTTTGCTTTCACCATTTGTCACTAAGATACATTATCAGTATGAATTCACAAAGTATGAGTCACAAATTCCCCTGAGGAATTTCCAAAGGGATTAATAAAGTATTTCTGATCTGATCTGAATTACTGTTAGGTAGCAGCTAACAGCTCGTACTTTATTTCAGTTTTTCAGCTGTCAGGTTAAAGTGACGTTTCCGTGCTGAGATATTTGCCAACATGTTAGGACTCATTCATTATGCTTTTTTTAAACACAAAAAAGAGAACCTTCCAAGTGTAAGATAGACATGACCTGGAAGGGTTCATAGCACCAAGGATGCATCCTGGACTTTGTTTTTCCCTTCTGGGCTACTGTTGAAATATGACAGAGGTGAGTGACCTCTTTAAATTCAAACTGGTCATCCTGCAGCAATGAAAACACAGTTGCTCCCTCACTAATAGATTAATTGAACTGGTTATGACTACATGTAAAAATTTTATCATAGAGTTCAACCACTGCTAACTATCTGTCTCTAGCTTATGATGTGCTCCTCCACCTGGAGGTGCTTTTATACTGGTCCTCATGTCATTCCGCTGCCTCTTAGTATTGTAGTCCATGGATGGACTTTGTGGTTTTTGGTATGCTCGGAGGTTTTTGTAATTTGGCCCATCAAATAGATCTCCACCTTTTAGGGTTTAGGGTTAGACTACCCCAGAAAGCAGAACGAGGACTACTGTCAGCAGCCAGTCCAAGATGCTGATGACGGTCCACAGCAGCAAGTGAACTTTCAAAATAAAATACCTACCACCTTTAATAGCAGTATTACTTTGGTGTGATAAAATAATGTTGGATGAATAAGAATATCCAAGATTGTTCATCTTTATGTAACGGATGGAACAAGTTATTATTTGCAGGCTTGGTCTAAATTATAAAATAGCTTGTTTTAAGATTTATGGTTTAAATTCTTTCTGTTAAATTCTCCTAGAACTAACGAGAGGAACACAGCATCCATTTTCCCTCCAAGTCCTGTTAATAATCTAATATCAACTCACCTGGCACTCTGTTAACCAGTTTCTTGGCTTGAGTGCATGACAAACATTGAAGTGGACACCAAAAGCAGCAAGAAGAAAGTTCAACATTCTGTTGAGGCTGTCACATTGAAACAAGAGCAGTTTGATTTTGTTTTCTTTCATTTACGAAATTCAGTTTTTATGATTTGAGTCTTGGCAAGTTAGTGACTGCAGTATGTGGAGTTGGATAGTAACTCTAATGATGATTAACAGGCCCAACTTGTTTAGCATGCACTTGGTGTAGTGTAGTTCATGGCTAAATATGCCCTGGGCCACTATCTTGATGATCAATCTCCAAGTATATATAAACAATTACCTTGTCAAAACAATAAGAAATGTATTGGTTTGACATTGTGGAACAACCAGAACAAAGAGAAAACATTATCACTGAAAACCCGAATACTGAAATATTCGCACAAATATTTTGTAAACAAATTGTCATCACTAGCATAAGATGTTACAACAGCGACGTGGCTCAGTGGGTAGAGTGGTCGTCTTGTAGCCTAAGAGTTGCCGGTTAGATCCTCGGCCTGTCGAGCTCATGTCGAGGTGTCCCTGAGCAAGACACTGAACCCGAAAATTGCTCCGCCTGTGAATAACTAAGGATATGTATATATATATATATACATAATAATGACTAAAGCCTGGTACACACATAACGATTTTTTTAATCTTATGAGATTTTTTATGAGATAAAAAATCCGGCATTAAAAAGTTTTTATCATAATGTGTGTGGTGTGCGCCGATAATCTAATCACAGAACAACACACACAACAATGCTGTCCCGTAACGCATCTATAATCTAGTCCTCTGAGCCAGACAAATGTTGAAACGTAGAAGAAGAACCAAAGCAACAACCGGCAAAAAACAAAGAAGAAGAAACATAGTACCAATCGGAAAACACAACACACAGCATGGAAGGGAATATATAGGACGAGGGAAGGATGGTGGTCTTGGGACTATTCTTAACAGAAAAGGCCAGAACTGAAAAAAATAGCAGACTGGAGACGGCGTAAACACGGACTTTATTTACTTCCTTGTTCCCCAGCCAGCTCACTCTCTGATTGGCTACCTTCTGTGCCACGTCACCATCCATGCAGTCAGAACGCATGAGTCATTGGCTTTTCTCAGAAATCGGCTCTGAAATATTGAACATGTTCAATATTCCCGATTGTTGGCTACAAACATTTCAGAGTGGATTATCGGGACAAATTGACTCGTAACACACCACAGACCACATGATGATTGGACAGGGAAATCTCACGATGATCGGGCGTTTGCCATCCGAAGTCGGGAAGAGGCAAAACCGGGACAAAAACAGCCCAAAAATCACTATGTGTGTACCATGTGTACCAATCATGCAACATGGATTTAATTTTGGAGCAGCTGTTATATTACTTATTTTTATTTATTTCAAATAATCTGCTGGCCTGACTTAAATAAATTATTGTTGAAAAAAATTACTTTGAGTTATATTTTCTAGAACAATGCAATTAAGTTATAAGAAAATTAATGTGACAATTTTCAAGAGTGTTTTAGAAAAGTAACTAAAAATTTACTTTAACAGTGTCTGAGTATCTGTCTTGTGCGTTGAGCATAGATGGGCCTTTACGTGGTAAATGAAATATAAAACAACTTACACAGGAACAGCCTTCGTATTTTAGCATTTTCAGAAAACGTAGAAAAGTTTCTTTGAGTTGAGTAACTTTGAGTTAGATTTTTTTATTTCATTTATTTATTTATTATGGAAACTAAAAAACAGAAAACAAAACAAAACAGAAAAACAGAGTTTGCTGATGTAATGAAATGCAAAGCTTCTGTGATCACTAAATGTTTGTAAGAAATCTTTACTTGTAAATGTTGCATTCAGGAACACAATGCTGAGGATTTGAAAAATAAAAAACTATGAAACATTTGGTGCTGCACAAATATAAACATGCTGTTACAGATTCAGTCGGCTGTTGTCAAGGTTACTATTAGAGGGACTTTATAACTGCATCAGCTGCATTAATTCATATTTTGAGGGGAAACAAGAGGGAGAAAAACCCCAGAAGAGAAATACAACAGATAAATTTCTCTTGTGTTTGTGTGTACTGACAATCTGATAAAACTGAAAACAGTGTGTCCTGAACTCAACTCTGTGTTTTCTCTGTTTAGAACTATAATGTTCCATCAAGACAAGATTACAAAAGAACACATAATTCTTCAACATTTGCTCAAATCCTTCAAGTTTGGCAAAGTATTTACAAAGAATATGGCACTTTTGTCTGATTCCATACTATTAGGTTAGTTATCTTTTTGAAAATATGACAATGATCTTAAAATGGGTAAACAAAAAATTTAAATATGTAGATTTCTTTTTATGTCGCTTCATATTTTATGACATTAAAAATAAAATTGAAAACTTTCTTTAAGATAGACAAAAACAAAAGAAAAAGAAAGAAGATGAAAGGCTGAATGTCTATGATACAGTCATTGCACACTAAAAAAATCTTAATTAAAATATAAGTGAAGATGTTATATGGATAAATAAATACTTGGAACATCTTCACAAGACCAGATGATGAACAAGTAGTGTAACAGCTGCACTATTTCACCTCCTGCAGCCGTGTCTTTTCCTGCAAGAGCTTTACCTCTATTTTGTCAGTGAGTATAAAAAATATGGTAATGCTTGACCCATGAAGTGACAAATAGAAAGCAGACTCTCCTTGCAGCTGTGAACAATTACAAACAGTGGATGGAATGTTTCTCTGCTGCTCCTCTGAAGGAATGCGCATCATGGCTCTTTGTCCTCTGAATAAATTGAGGGAAAAGACCGTTAAAGCCGGTATGATCTGTGCATTAGTTCAAGCATGTATTCTATATACATTTATATAACTTTAACAAAACCTGACACCTGTAAAAATGCAAAAAACATTAGTTTCACCAATAGAATTTTGATTTAAAAGTAATGTTCTGAGTTTGATTACAATGGAAATCTCAGCTGAAACAAAAAATAGATAAATGATCTGTGTTTGGGTGAAGTTCACATATCAGTGGAAACAAAACAAGATACTAGACAGAGCTGAAAATTCAGCTGAATTTTTAAACAAGTTCAAATGTAAATAATGAAATGTGATTTTAGATGAAGTGTCATCTGAACTGTAGGGCTAAATTAGGGCCTCAGAGTAGATGACCTTGAGAGGAGAATGTGTGCGACTAGATAGGACTTAAGAATAAATTTTTCCATGTCAAAGGAGGATTTTAGCCTCACTTTTTTCCTTCATGCATGTGGTAATTAAATGACTACAGATGGACAGCTTATTTAGCGTTTTCTTGGGTTCAGATGAACCAAGTTCAGCAGATGAAATTATGATTTAACTTCTCAAAGATTGGTTAAAACTCTTGTTGTACTCTTTTTTTTCAGAAAACACCTTTATGAAATACAAAGTCAAAGTTGCAGTCTGGACGTAACTGTGCTTCTGTATGTCTGAAAGAAGTCAAAAAGCCAATTACTAAGTCAAATGGTCCATGTTGCAGTTTAGTAGTGTGTGAGAAATGTCAGTAAGTCAAAAAAGACAAAGAAGTGAAAGAATATATTTAACAAAATTATTAAATCATTTTAACTTAAATAGTTAAAGGGTAGTCTTTACTTATAATGATTTTGAGTTAAATAAATCACAATAAAAATGTGATGATAATCAATAAGAATAAAAAAGTACATTATAAAATCCAATTTTATATTAATTTAAATACATCGTATACATGTAAAGTTGATGTAATATGCAAATGTGAAAATGTTCATGCTAAACAGCTAAAACTGCAGAAAAAAAATTATATATTTAATTTTTTTTCATTAGTTTAATTTAAATGGAGAAGAATGCTAAAAAGTAATGATTTTTTTTCTCTGATATTTCTGTTGTATACGCTGGTGTGTGAAGGCTTTTCAATTTTGTTTTTAATGGGCATACTTTGTTTTTATTATGTAAAACATTTTGTGTTGCTTTCTGCATGAAAAGTGCTCTATAAATAAATCAATTTGAATTTGATAAAGTATTTTTTTATATTTCAAATATAACCCTGTAAGTGCAACATTGTGTGCCATGAGCATGCATTATACATCATATAATGACAATTAAAACAAAGAAGAAATTATTGAAAGAAAAAATCAGTGCAGTATGCAAACTAAAGACATTCTACCCATTTTGAGGACCAACCGTTTGATATGTCCGCTAGAATAGATGCAATTTATAAATTTCTGTTGTGCTCTTACATTTCTTTTTGAGCAGCTTCTTCCAGTTTCTGTGATACAGAAGGGATGGAAAAGCAAAGTTAATGTCCATATTTAGAAAACTGAAACTATATTAACAGGAGAGTTTTAGTTGCCGGCAACCCTTTTAAAAAGAAAGTTATATTATCTACTTATTAAATCTATCCTTTTTTAAAAAAATATTCTGTCTCCAGACAACAAAAACAGTTTGGTGGGATTTTCTGTGGCTTTATGCGGCAAATTAGGACAGCTTCTTTTAAAGTCTCCATTGCCACCTGACAAGTTTAAACAAAGCAATTTCAAGCCCAGCTGCACCTGAACTATTGACGTGCCTTGTCGGGGGTGTCTAGCAGGAAGACAATAATTTGTCTCGTAACACGAATGAAATGAGCTCAGAGTCTGGAAACCGTTGGCTCAGAGGTGGAGTGACTCCCAGTAACAGGCTGGAAGTTAAAAGCAGATCTCACATTATTGATTTTAATGTACCAAACAACCAATCCCCCATAAAGCATTAACAAATATTTGAGCTTAACAATATTCAGCTTAGCAAGTTTTACAGTGTAAAAATATTTTACTTTCCATTTCTCTAGCTTCCCAGAAAAGGCAATTTAATTTAATTTAATTTAATTTAATTTAATTTAATTTAATTTAATTTAATTTAATTTAATTTAATTTAATTTTTTACCAGTTTTGATATTTTACTCAGGTGGGAAATTTAATTTGTTAAAATAATAATAATAATAATAATAATGATAATAATAATAATAATAATAATAATAATAATAATAATAATAATAATAATAATAATAATAATAATAATAATAATAACAATAACAATAATAATAATAATTTTGTAAACAAAAAAAGAAAATAACACATCTGTATAATGCGTCCTGCAGAGACACCAAATCAAGAAAAATCTTTATTCCATGTCAGGTTTTTCACTGCTTGGACGGATCAATTACTTTCAAGAGGATCAGCTTTCACCTCACACTTCCGTCACTGGGTCTGAGGTTGCTAGGCGATGGTGGCTATCTCCGTGGTGACGTGATCCCTCTTAGGGCTTGATTCTCACTCATCACCTCCACAGACAGATACAGGGCACACACACGCGGACAGATAATGTCCACACAGACACACACACACATAGTGAGGAACCACTGCTATCCAGGAGTCTTTCTCTCGCTGCACTCTTATCTCTGGGAGGCTGTTGTCACTCTCTCATTGATGTGCTGAAAGGCGCTTCAATGGTCCGACCCGATGAGGCTTAGAAAACACCCCTGAAAGCTCTTAGGTGTCAAGGAGAACCAGATGGTGACAATGAAGAGGCGCTGGGAGCAGAAGCAGCTCAGCACCTCTTCTGTTCATTGCTCAAACAAGATGTGAACACAGAGCTTTGTTTATTCCCCAAACACGGAGATTTTAATATAACTTTATGTGCAGCCATAATTTACAAAACCAATATGTACTTTATAGCAAGGATCCCCAACTCTGGTCCTCAAGGCCTACTGTCCTGCAGACTTTTGTTGTTTCTCTGCTGCGACACTCAAATTAATGGGTCAGTTTGTGCAAAGCTTGTCAGGTTTATTCAATTTGAATCAGGTATATCACTAAAACTGTTAAAATTCATCTTCTGGGAAGCAAGAATGTTCATGCAAATCTTTTATTCAATAAATGGATGAAATACAGAAGTTACTAGGATTCAGTATGTGTACACGTTTATCTCAATAATTTCATAGATATGCATCCTGTTTTTTTTTTATATTGCCATATTATTAGGGCCAAAATGAAAACATAATCATCTGATCATTGAGACTGAGACATACTTTGTTTTTGGCACCATAAAATCTACTTTTAAAATCTACCAACTTTTATTTACAGCTCAAACTTCCAGTTACTGGTCAAAGAACATGTAATACAGTTTTAACTCTAACCAGCTACAGCTTCCCTGACTGACAGTGTCTGACCGACTTACTGGCACAGTTATAAAACAGCTACAGTTTGCTTTCACACTGGGGAGCTAAAAGCTAAAAGTACATCATATTTTCAGCTGTAGAATGAAGTCTAACCTTTTGCATCAGGTTACAGTGTGTTACTCACAAACACACACATTAAGGCTGTGTACACCATACCTCCAAGCATAGAAAGGAATCATGATTTCCATTCTTACACTCTTTCCCCTGTGCAGCTGTATCCATGGGAGCACAAATCAGGTCAGAAAAACATATCGGCATCAGGAAAATAATAAGTCCAGAGTGAGGAGAAAATAAACAAGCGTGGTTTCACATTGTTCCATAAAGTCCATACTATATGTTAGCCAAAGTTAATCAAATGTATCTTCATTCCAAACTATTTTAACTAGTTTTAACTGTTTTTTTTATTTTTTATTTTATATGGTAATATTTTATTTCATTTCATGTAAGTATATCCAAGGATATGGGTATATATTCCACCATTTTATATTGAGCGTTTCTATATTTTTCTCGACACTCTGCAGTAAAAGTGTGCATAATAGATTTCTCTTTGGCATTGGAAACAAATTCTGTATCAACTGCAGCTCTTAACATTTAATTTAACATTTATGATTTTCCAAAAAAACAGTCATGTAGGGAGCGCAAGAAAATATGTTAAATATTTTCCAACTTTGTTCATCTCCTCTCATATTTACACTAAAAAGTCTGCGCATGCTGGAGCTTGTTTGAATATTTAGCAGCATCTGCGGTATAAGACAGACCACAGTGAGTCTGAAGCTTAGTGCAGCTCTGTGATCTTTCTTTGTACACAAGTCTAGTGCTTGGATTTAACACAGAGCTGAGAGGCTAACGGAGGAAAGTGTGCTTACATTTCTCAAGGGGCATATTCCTCTAATCCTGATTGCTATCTTGATACAATTAAAGAACATCTTTGCATACGGCATGTTTGAAAATAGCTTATAAGCTAAGTTTTGATTGGTTTTACTGATGCTGAAATGACTGGCTTCATCAGGACTGACATCCCTCTAATGCTAAAGGAGCCTTTCAGGATCTTGTGTCCTTGGACTGTTGATTACAAGAGGAAAGGAAATCATTCATCCTGTAATAACTTGCTCCAGAAAAGTAGAACAGGCAGAACATAAGTGACCTACTTAAATATTTTCGCTGCTAAGTTAAATAATTCTCTGATTCCACTGGCACAGTGATTATATTTTTCCAAGCTGCAGTGATCCAGTAATGGTAATAAATCAGTTTGTCAGTTTAACTGATGGATGTCCATAAAATTTGGTGCATGCGTTCATGGTTCTCAGAGGATAAATCTTGTCCAAGAGGAGCCTCAGACTTTTGGCACCACTCTGAGGTTGATGGAAATGGCACCAACAGTAAGATAGACTGGCATGAAATTTGCTACAGGTGTTTCCCACTTCTAGTTTCCAATTGGTTCCACGGGTTGTAGAAAGGCAGCTACCTGAATGGATATAACATAGCACAAAGGCCCCTGGTTGAAAGCATGGTGCTTAAGTGGGCAAGGCATTGGGCTCTTTAGGCTTGGGAATTGATGTTATAAAGTATGTATTCTTACAAATAAAAAGAGAATTTTTATGTATTTGTAGGTTGTAGAAATGAAAAGTGGCAGCAGTTTACTGTTTGGCTGCGATACATGCTAAACTTTCACATGTGCTCATTTTCAGTGCAGGCAATGAAACATTTTTCTATTTCAGTTTTGCTCAGATTTGCTTTCAGGGCTTTCGTGATGTCTAAGTGGGAGAAAAGTAGCACAAATAAGGCTGCAATTTTGTTGATGGTGAGAACCATCTATTTCTAAGCAAGTTCTCGAACATCATTACTGGTTTGATCAGATAAAATAAACATTCTTGCTGCACTCCAGACCAAGAACCAGTGATCTCCTTATGTTCTGACTTGTACTGACAGAGCACAGAAAGAAAGAGCTTAGATTTGAGCAGCCGTGGAACTTGACTGCACAGCCCTACATTTCTGTTGCTGGACACAATTTTCCTGTTGTTGTACCTCTTTTAAATTTCCATTCACATTTAGTAGAACACCAAATTGCACCCAAACTGGGTTCAACTGGTGCAATCTGCAGAAAGATCTGCCTGTGTCTGGAGACTGTGAGCACAATTAATGGCCAATCAACCTAACTGCATACACAAACATCGAGGTTGGTTTCCAGCTCTTTAAGCCTGCACATTCTGCCATTTTTAGAGGATCAAAATAAAAGCAGGAATTCAGGGTAGTTTGCCATCATGAGCTTCATTTTGAATTGAAAAGGCCTTCCTACAGCCAGCTTTTGTCTGTACCACAATATGCCAAATAATTGTTGAGGTTATAATTCATTCTTGAGGTATAAAGGGTCCATCAGTCTATCTTTATCTGGCCTTGGATCAGGAGCTGCTTGCCAAAGTGAAAGGGCTGACAAGTACTCCCTCATGTATGACAGCTGTGTGAGCCTTAAGATGAAAGATAAAGGCTTTTTCTCTGAGTCCATCTTCATTGTTGATCAAGTCTTTGCCATTCAGAGGTAATTTGCCAGTCACTGTCAGTGAATAAGTGTAAACACAGCTTTCAGATAAGATGAAGCCTAATAATAGAAAGTCATTGTCAGCACTGAATATATCCCTGTATAAAAGTATTATAAATAGAAGAATAGCGTCAATATTAAAACTGACATTTGTTTAATCTTTTGTATGTTGCCTTTGGGGCATTACGCTGAAAGACTTTCATATGACAGCTTTCGCATACAGATGTGAGGGAGCACACACGAGCAGAGTTTTTGCAAGCAAATAATTTTTCCTTTGAAAGACGCCTGTGAGAACATCTGCACAGGAACATCTGGGAATGGAAGAAAATTTGGCATCGTTCAGCGTGTCATGCAATGAGTGTTTTTCAAGCACTTCAGAGGGATGAGCAAAGCGTTGAGCCCCACAACCTTAAAGCCTTGACAGAATTTATGGAGTCCAGCAGCAAGTGGTTCTCATTACCCATGTCATCTTCCAAACAAATTGCTTATTGCGCTCACAGCTGGGGTGCTGGAATGATTTCTGTCTTCTGAAATAATTACTATTATTTGGTGTTTTCACAACGTGTCCACAACATTGTTCCCATTGCTTTTAACAATACACATGGTCTGATGTAACTTAATAAAAGTGGAAGAGCATTTTCATATAATTCATTTGCATACTTGTCTTATTCTCCCATATATATATGTGTGTGTAAACATTAAAGTGCATGTGTGGAATAAAACCACAGACTCAGAGTAATAGCAGGAATCCCCCACCAGTTCAAGTTTAAAAGTCATCCACTTTTAACAGTGTGCATCTGGCAGTGAGAAACTACGAATTATCCGCCAGGAATTGTGGAATAAATTGTGCCTGGGACTGGAGAGATGAACAAACTGCACCTGGTCTGACACAGCTGCAACTAAAGTCAGGAGGCAGGATTTTGTGTCGAAGGCCTTGAAAATGCATAACGGCAAGAAGAAAGAACAGGAAAATGGTTTTTATGGTCAATGATTTAAGAAAGCTGAAGGTGAAGTGCTTAACTTGGCATCTACATCCATTTGGATGGAAAATACTAGAAAATCATTTCTTTAAATAGAAAATAATCTGACTCTCAATATATTTTAGATATTTTACACCTGACTACCTCTCATGACACCTTTCAGTGATTGCTGTGAAATTGTCTTCATTAGTATCACTAAAGGGTGTACACTCAGCCAAAAGGAATTCAACCCATTTTTCCTGTATTTACACAAAAGCTGCTGCTGAGGCAGTGATCAGTGACTGTACACTCAAATGTAAGATGTGAGCTTTATCAGCACTGCAGGTCTTGCAGAAAACCAAGAGCCAATGTTGAGTCCATGTTTATGCCTTGCTGTGCTTATTCAGGCCAAGCAGGTGTTCAGTTGAGCTGCATCCAGTGATTCAGACTAGCATGTCCAACCCATTATTCTCTCTTCATCCACGCCTGTCTCAGTAGATTTTTTTCCTTTACGAGTACTTTGCATTGTTCTTTGCTGCTAACCAGAACACAAGACAGTGAGTAGTAAAGGGACCTAGATGCAAGAAAAGACACAATTGTATAGAAGTTACAGAACTGTTATTATGTTCTGCAGAAGAATAAGCTAGTTTTTCTTGAGT
Source organism: Melanotaenia boesemani (assembly GCF_017639745.1). Taxonomy (NCBI): domain Eukaryota; kingdom Metazoa; phylum Chordata; class Actinopteri; order Atheriniformes; family Melanotaeniidae; genus Melanotaenia; species Melanotaenia boesemani. The sequence continues at coordinate 27,267,393 of NC_055691.1, forward strand.
ATACAGTAATATTCTACCTAAAATTCTGGTGATCTTCATCTTCACATGGACGTGATCTATGCTAACACTGGAAGCATATTTTAAGAAATAAAAACACAAAAGCTATATATAAGATCCCTGTAGGTATCAGATCAATAAATGTAAATCAGCATATAAGCCGAAGACAGTTGAGACCTGGAGGAGGTGCAGAAGCAGTAATCTAGAGGTCTGTAGCAGAATATGTAATGACCTCCTAATGTTAACACTTTGTAAATATACATGCTGACGTACTTTTCTCTCTTATACGTAATCCCATAATTTACCTGTACACTCGAATGTGATGGAATGCAACTGTTCAGTCATTAAATCGCTTAAAATGTAATTAGTTTCTATTCTTGGCACTTTATTAGTTCAGTTGTGTTTCAGTATTAAGGTTATTAATAGTTTAAAGTAAATTTAAATAAATATTACTGTATCATTGAAATAATTTATACGTTCTGTTAGTCACTCTATAAATCCCTCTTAACAGAGCCAAAAGATGAGCATTCACTCCTGAAGGCTATAAATTGCTGCCTAAACTTGAGTGCCCTGTAGGACGTACATTATCAACAAAGAACTATTCCAAGTAGATTAATAGAGCGCATGAATCCCCAGCAAATGAGAAGGAAATGCCTGTGTAATGTATACCCAAACTAAAAAGAGAACTGCTCTTAATCCATTTGTAGTAAACGCTTGGTCTTCCTTAAAAGGCAGCATTCGAAATTTTTCTCCCAATCAGTTAAAATCACATTACGTGTAACAGAAATAGGGTAACAGATGTTTAATCACACACACTCAAAACAGCATTTCTCATAAAAAAAACAAAACAAACAAAAAAAAAAACCCAGAAACGACAGAACGTGACCATTCTACACACACATACAGATGAAACAAGACGGAAAAAAGTCAAGTAATGGGTAAAATAATAATGACATTATCCATTTGGAGCGCTTGATATTCCTTGGATAAAAGTTTAAATGATCAAGGATTAAAGTTTTATACCTCTATGCTCACTATGTTAGAGGTGAATGAGTTTAAAACAATAATGCATGACCGATCCAAACAATCCCAGAGTATGAACAGAACCATTAAGCATTTCCACTGGGAGACAGCAATAATAAAAACTATGAAACTTCTCTTTTCAAACACTCTGAATGTAACTGCCCTGTGAGGAATTGTGAGGAATTTAAAGCAGGTGCTGCACAATTGGTTCCTCCACAGTGTGGGGAGCAAGAAAAACAGCCCCCCTTTCTACTGGAACACAACTGACAGAACATCACATTCTCCGGCCAGCTGTGCTGTCAGTCCATGGATAACATTCAGCATGTGTGAAATATACATTCAGCATTTTCCATTCAACTCACCCACTAAAAATATCTACACTGGGGCAGCATTTTCCCTGCTTTTCTGATGTAAGATAAAGGATAAGCTGATAAAAACTAATTAAATGGTTCTAGCTCACTCCTCAACACCTTGTGCGTTCCTCAAGTGATGCTGCAGCATCTGACATGGATTCCTACATAAAAAAATCTCACTGGAGATTCAAAGTTGAAGAGTTCTTTTAATTGAATCCACTCCCAAGTCTGTGAGACTGAAATGTCTTCTGGCAGAACCTTTCAAACACACACGCATGCTGGTTTGCCATGTGGACCCTGTTGCAGCTTGAAATAGTTTTCCCCGTGTTTCTCTCACTCCTGTGCTAAAATAGATGCAGTCTTCTCATGAGGATGCAAGGAGTGTGAAAAAGTATTTATTATTTCTCAGGATAGATTAAAACCTGGGTTGAATAATAAAGATTGGCTGTCAAGAACGGCTTTATCTAACCTTATAGAACTGATGACAATGCATTTTATTGAAATCCTGATTCTGTATGGTCTGTGGTTTTGGATTGTCTATTAATCTTGCTGCCTCCATTGCAATAGTCCAGCCCTGAACACAGCACTGAAACAACCCTAAACCTACTGCTGTGTAACAATATACACATTCACATCCCACAGACAGCAAATTGCTTCTCTCATTCCCCACCACGCCCTGCTTTCGTTCTCAGCCACCTGCAAAACAAACTGTGCTGGAAATTTCACTACAAATTACCCTGTGTCTGCCAAATCCCCCAGGGAGTGCTGGAAATCAAAACCCTGGATCTCCCTGCCCCCACAGAGACAGACCCTAACCTCACACACAAAATATCTTGCCTTTTTTTTTTTTTTTTACTTTATATACTTTTTTTTAAAAATTTTTTTAAAAAATTGGAAAGTTTAATGTGGTTTCTTTCAAATTAAATGCAGAAACAAACCTAAAAAAAACTGTTATCTACACCGAAAAGGCTGATTTGAATAAAAATGTGTGGTAACAAAGAGGAGACAACAGATAAAAGTTTCCTGTTTACTTTTGACAGCACCTCTGTCATGAAGAATGCATGCCTCTGTGGGCTTCGAGTCAACGTGACATTGTGAAACTAAGCCTCCATTCCTGCAAAGAAAGAGTGAAAACTGAGACCTGTTTCGCTTCATGGGAAAATCAAAGGAAGGCACATACCTTAGCAGTGAATAATGATCAACAGCATAAACCTAGCAGCACTGACATTGTTAGTGCCACAGTGCCTCCTGGTGACGACTCCAACCTCAAACAGAGAGGAATGTCAGAGAGAGAGTCAGTGGCCGATGTGCCAGAGAGATGAGTGTTGAAAGCTCCTTGGAAAAAGGATTAGGAGTGTTTATGTTGGCCAAGTGGCCCGCTGCCAGCTGCTCAAGTGTGCAAACTTCTTAAAGCTGCAGAGCTTCGGGTTGGCCATGAATCTTTTCACTCTATTTACCCTCCTCCCGAACTGTATGGATGGTTGTGCTTTGTTTAGAAGGAAAGCACCCTTCAACCCCCACCTCTATAAAAACTCCCCCAAGAAACAGCTTTTCTGAGACACTGTTCCCTCAAACCCACCCAGACACAAAGTGTGTGCTTTCATATACTTCCTGTGAATTGGTTCATTTTAACCCTAAATGCAGGAGCAGAATTTGACTCAATTAAAAAAATACAAAAAAGAAAAAACATGGATAAGGCTCAGCCTGGGAGCTGGAGGAGTGTAAAAGCTCTGCGGCCTGGAGCTGGATCAGAGCGGTGTTCGTGAGCTGTCGTTATGAAACGAGGGTCTCAGGTCAAGAAATAATAAAAGGCAGCTTCAGCAGCAGAACAACAAACTCCAACTTTTGCTCCTTGGTTGCCCCCTCCACGTTTTCCTGCAGTAGTACCGTTTGAAGAAGAGGACTTAAATTGAACTATCCTGTCTTTTAAAAGTTACTACAGCAGCTTAAAATGTCTCTTTAGGCTTTGAACATACTGTACAAATCGCTGCATTGCAGTGAGCATATGCCAGAGTTTCTAATTAGTTTCAGCTGCGTTGGTCTATTAATGACTGTGCTTTGATTTTTATAAAGAGTGCACAAATTTCACACATCTAATTCACAATGTATCAGACTATAAGAACAATTTTTAGCTGTCATTGTCTGAATATATAAACTTTATTCAGCTGATTGTTTCTGGATAAAATTCTAAAAACATGAACGATACTTTTGCATGTTGAAATAGAGTTGTATTATTATTGGTTATAAGGACCATATGCATATAAATCAGCAAGTTATCAAGTTTAAGGTACATGTTTATTTTCCTGGTGCTGTTAGGGAAATCTTGTTTGTCTCTGTGGCTGAAAAACTACGAAAAGGAATATTTAGGAATTTAAGTTAAACTTTTTATATACATTTAATACATGCTAGTTTATCCAGGAGACAGCATGCAGTGGCGTGACACCTTGTTTTAAGTGGTTATTTTAAGACCCTGTTTTATTTTCTCTCCATTTTGTAGCTATCCATTAATAGTACCCTGCATTTGCAATCTGTGAGATCACTGGGTTGCTATACAGGTGTTTGCAATCACTTTACATCACTTAAAGAGGTCTACACCCTGGAGAAGGAAGGTAACCCACTTCTATTTGAACATGTTTGTAGAAATTCCTCATGAAATAGTCTACTTATTTTTTCTTTTTTTTTTTTTTTGCCAGAAAACTGTTTTTAATTCTTCAATCTTTTGAACTTTTGGTTCTCTGACTCTCTTAACTTCTGAGCATGCTGAACTTTTTGTTAAACTGATCAATAATTGAAATATTTGTCATGTTATTAGATTACAAACAGTTGTTTGTGGGCCTGTACTGTCAGTAACTATATCTGTTATGCAACCATATTTGGTACAGATTTACAGATTTATACATGGAGAATAAAAAATGAGTTGTCATCTTAAAAGGCTTGTTGCTGTTGGCTTGGCTCTATTCTGCAGACTTTAATTATTCTGCTAAATTATTAAACCAGAGGGTACAATATTAACAATAAATTGATCAAGTTTCAAACTGTAAAATCAATCTACATTTGATACCATCAAACACCTCGAAAACCTACTTGCTATGCAATATCTACAGATTACTAACAATAATTGAAGACCCTTTAAAGATTCTTCTATGCTGCCATCTTGTGGTAGAAGACAGTACTGCAACTACAAAAATAAAAGTCCAAAATGCTTCTGTAAGCTACAGTTCTACAATAAACAAGAATATATTGTTGTGCATGTACCATATATGTAAACCAGTCTTACTCCAGGGTAGTGTGTACCTGTGTGTATAATACAGTGTATAAGTGTAATCAAATAATCTGACTCGAAAAAGATCAGAACCAAAAGATGACAAAGACACAACATATCAGCTCATACTTCAAACTTTATGAAGACAGTCAAGAGCTGCATTTAAACTGGAACATGCCAGATAACATTCCTGCACACAAGTCAAATTTCCACCAATAAATTGTTTACAAATTGACTTATCTAATATGTCTACAGTAACATTTATCCAGGATTTGACTTAAAATACTCCACACATCACATCTACCACCTGTTTATAGTGGAGGGTTTAAGGCACTTAATTTAACATTTTATTAAAGTTCCTTATGAATGAGTAAACTCCATTTTTCATCATGTATCACCTTGTATTTTAAAGATATCAAGATGGTACATGAAATTATTAAACCAGTTTAGTATATTGCACCACATTGTTACTGTAAACAAACTCACACGTTTGGCTTTTTCAGGCCCTGAGGAGATTTTAAAAAAAGGCATGAGATGCACAGCAGTAACTAAACAATAAACACAAACACAAATATGCTCAAACCCATCCAAAATACATGGATCGTTAGCAGTTTTAGTGCTGTAACTAAAGTCATCTTCTAGGCAAAAGTTCAAAACGATATTGCTGGAGTGGGACAAACATAACAGATGAATAATTTAATGACAGCGAGGTGATATGTGCATACCGATAACAGGCCTCAGATGAAAGACAGTTTGTGATACAAAAGTGCATTTTCTCCACCCAAACTAATACATTTTATAACTTATCTTCTGGGTGCATCTTGTGAGGAAGTTAAAGGTTTTAACAAATGTCAAGAATTCTAGAAAAATTTTTGGCAAACATGGCAACATTTTAATAAAAAAAGACATGACTTGTTTTTGCCCTAAACTGTGACTAAAACAGTATCCAGCTCATTTCTCTTCACTCTTTTTATGATCATTAGTGTCTCAAGGATCTGCATCAAGGATCACAGTTATGGCATAATTTGGGGGGGGGGGGGGGCTGCTGATTTAAGACCACTTAGTTTTGGGAAAAATACTGATTCGGCTGGCTTTATGATTGTCATGTAATTACAACATTCTTAAAGATGCTTCTGGATTTCTGATTACTTCTCTATCCTGGCTCTTGAAATTGCTCGGGCGCTCTTGTACCGAGGCCTGTCCCTGAAGTGTTTGAAGAGGTAGATAGCTGTAAAGCAGCATCTGTTGGTGAAGCTCCATTATCTCTAGTTTTAAAATAAATGACATAAAATAATGGCAGGACAATACCGATCAGGAGCATTGCTATTACAGCGTTCCACCACTGGATTCCCCAGTCGGCACCGTGGCTGCTCAGGCGCGGTCGTCTGAAACTGAACCTTTGCGGCTTCTCACTGTTGTCCAAGAAATCCTCGTCGTGATCAGTTGTGGTCTGAATCAATTTGTCGATATCACTATCGACTTCCATTAGAAAGTCTGTGACCTCCTGTAGATGTGACTGGGCTCTGGCTCTGTCGTGAGACCTCACTGGTGCAGGAGCTGAATGTGGCATTCCCTCTTGAAGATCAGTTGAGTCTGACAAAGTCTCTGTTAAAACACTGTGTCTCTGAACTGGTATTTTGATAGATTTCAATGCAAATAGATCTTGATCGTGCATAAGGTTGTTAATCCGCTTTATATCTGCCACCTGTTGACAGAAACAGAGCTTTGTTGTACACAAACGTCAACTCTTAATTAGGAAGAGTGTCTCAAAAACTTCAATAACTAAAAAAAATATTTACCTTACAGCCATATTGCAGTGCAATCTTGTTGAGATTATCTCCATCTAAAACCTCGCGCTCCAGCAGCTGGACATTATTCTGTCTGTCCCGCTTCATCTGCCTCATCTCCACAACGCTGACCTCCTCCTCATCTGAGGATACTGCGTTTTCGTTTGGCCTCCTCTTGAACATATACACCTGGCCATCTGCGCTGGCATGAACATCTACAGGGGCCTGGAAAGCCTGTGGGGCATGCTCTCCCCTCCGCATGACGACACACCAACCTGTAAATGTCCCCATTCCACCATTAAAGAAATGACACAACGGATATTTATTATGTGGTTCAAATAGGTACTTTTAAATTTGAAGTACCCATACAAATGCAGACGCAGCAAGCAATACGATATAACACTGACGTTTATTATGCATATTCCTGGGATCGTCATTGCCCTGCAGAATCTTGGGTTAGGAAACTGCACTTTACAACTTAATGTTACAGCCTGGAGCGTCACGTTACAACTATGTTTTGCTTTTGGCCTCCATATTGCATACCAACAAATGGACATGCAGCATAGCTGATTTGGCAAAGAAACCAAAAGGGACATTATTGGAGATAAGAGCAAGAGATAAGACATAAGTTGATATTGCAATGGCTGGAGAGGACTCGGAGAAGAGACAAGAAGCAAGATGGATGCCAAATGAACTCTTTCTATGGGGCATCAAAGCACAAAAAATCTGTCGAAGTTCAGTAGAGTTGCTTTCTAGTGTATTATAAAAAGATGTTAATGTGAATAATTATTTGCATTTCACGGCCCAAGTAGCTGATTGTATATTTTACCAAACACTCTACTGTTAGCCAACTGTGTTTCTGTCCACTGTTTTAGAGAATGAACCACACCATGTTACTTTCAAGAAGTGATGATTATATTATCCCACAATTTATAGTTTATATTTAGGTATCCTTAGATAAAAGTACAACTACCATATCCAGAAAAAGCTCAGTTACAACTAAAAGGATGCAGTGAAAATGACGCTTAAAGGGTTGATTACTTCGACAACTAGTGCAGGCAAAAATGTTTTTCATTTTGAAAAATCTGCCTTTTTAAAATCTATCATAAAATTCACTTTTACTGACTGGCCTTCAACACAAACTGAGATTTGATTTGATTTTTTTTTTTATGATTATTTTTTTGTTTGTTTTTATTGTCTGGATTTTGATCCATTTGGTTTTGATTTTGTTTTGTTCTATTTTGAAACTTTTATTATATTTTCTTCATTAAAAATGTGTTTATTTTTTATTATTTTCATGCTTTTTTAAATGCTAATGTAATGTAATGCTGCTTATTTTGTCTGTAATATTAACACAAATACATTATTCTGACACTGGATGTTTGTTTCTGTTATAATTTAGTTTTATTTGTTCCAGGCCAATTCAAAACAGAAGTCATCGCATGGTACTTTTAAAGATACAGTTCAATCCACTTAGAATCCACATTATCTAGTATAACATTCAAATTGTATAAGAATGAACATTTTGGATCTGATCTTTGGGTATTTAGCTACCTTGGAGTAAATTTCAAGAAAAATGAATAAAATATCACTAAAACATTTTAACAGTGGTCTTGGCTTCAGGACATCTGGTAAACATTTAGAGGGGGCTATACTGTCTAAAGATGAGTTGATGTGGCTTATTATGCTAATGTTGCTATGTGGCTATTTTAATGGTCCTCTATGCCTCCTTTTTTAGTTTGAGCACCAGCTCCTTGGAAAGTTTCCACCACAAAATGCACATAATACAACACCTAATTATTTATGAGTACTGAAAAGGTGCACGTCAACCAGCAAATATTTCATGGTATTGTCAGTAAGCCAAAATAAAAGTAGTAAGTATTTTTACACTTGTTTTGGAGGGATTTATTTATTTAAGGGACGCTGTTACACTTTGCCCAAGCTGGCACAATTATGTTTACTTGGATTCAGTTAAGTTCTCCATAACCCCTATGTTTTAACATAATTGCCATAAAGGCTGAACATGGCACTGTGCATTTAAGGATAGCTAGGTTGACTCCAGAGATACTACTTTACCAATGATGTTGCAGAAAACAGAGCAGCAGGATAAATTCCTACATTTCTGCTCAGATTCAGCTGAAAGCAGATAAATAGATGGGCTTTTTCATAACAGACTGACCCAATGACCCATGCTATGCTGTGAAAACCACAAAGACGTTTCTAAAAGTTAATAAGTGGAATATTCAGTTAATGTTAAATCACTCGCCTAAGTTTAGCTGCATTTTAATTGGCTGAAAACTAAGGGCAGAAAACATTTCCTGTAATTTACTGGAGTTAATTTACTCAACGTTATAAGTGATCAAATAAATAAACAAACAAACAAACTCTGCACTCAAAGCAGTTGAGTTCGCTTCAGGCAGTTTGAGTACAGCATAACTGGACCCACTATGGAAACAAACGTCCCCAAATGCCTCACCAATTTAAGCTAGCGGACATAACAACAAACACCGACAGCTCTCTACTCACCGGTTATCTTACATATAACACTAAAATTTATTTAATTACAGCATTATTGTTATTATTATTTATTCCTGGTATCAAGTGTAGATCTTTCCGCAGCTGGATTTAAGTCCGCAACGATCCATATTTGGAAGTTATTTGACCTGACTAATAAACCATGTAGCGGTTCAGTTTGAATATAAGTATATATTATATTGAATACAGTAATGTTCTAGGGCGTCGTTACGATTATCTCTAAAGTCCTCTCTTTTATGAAAATTTGTGACTTTGGACGTGGAGAAAACCGACGTGGCAACTCAAGGCAAAATAAGTGGAATTATCTGAGCTCAACACAAGCACTTGAACGCAGCACAAACTTCAGCTAACGCTAGCGTGTTAGCTTTAGCATTGTGACATTCAGCATTTGTTCACCGACTATGTAACAGCGACCTGTTTTATTTCAGCTACAGATATCATTAGGTCATACGCTTGAGACCAGAGGAGACATACTCCTGACAGAAAACACACTTTTACCGACTTTTTAAAATCAGATCGAGCTGTTTCCATCTGATTACCTTATGCTTTGGCAACAGTTAAGCCACCGCCTTCCCAAAGCAGTCCTCCCTAGATGGGTTCGTCTGCTTTAGTTATTAGCTGCTGGATGCTACTCCTGCTGCTAATTAAGCTACTACTGGTTAGCCCAGTTCTTCGTCCGAGTATAGAAGTTGTCCACATTCACACAATATGTAATAGCACCACCTACTGTTCAGCAGTGTGAAACACAGCTAACAAAAACAAGTTTTTTCTATTTCTTACAACTTAAGCAAAAGCTCATGAACATTTCCCAATTTAGTATACTTTCACATATACTAAATTCTGTTATTATAATCTTATATTTAATATGTTTGGACAGTTTTTTCTAATATATTATTTTTTACAAAAGCTAACAATTTTTTTTATGTATATCCCATGAAACAAGAAGACATTTGCTGTGCTTGTATCAATAATGTTAAAGTCCAACATTTGTAGTTACGAACACAGATGTTGTATAGTAATGAAACACAAATGAATTATTCATGTGACTTTGCTGTCAATACATTCATTTCACAAGAATCCTGATTGGAAAAAAAACAAAAAAACAAAACAAACAAACAAAAAAAAAAAAAAAAAAACAAAACAAAAAAAAAAAACACCTGTTCAGTGGACTGTTGACTGAGACACATGATGATGTTTAAAATACATCTACATAAATAAAAGTCGGAATAGCATATGTGGTGTGTGTCTGAAGGATTTTTCTAATACAATACTCAGTAAATATACGTCTGAAAGTTTCATCCCTTAAGATTTCCTCACACAGACTATACAGGAACCCCAAAGTAATCACATATTAATATAGAAAGGAGAACACAAATATTCAATTTAAAGTGTTATGTCTTTAAAGTGTTTAATGCTTCTCTCTGACATAATGGTGCGCATCTCATTCAAATTAACTCATAATTCGGACCAAGATGGTGCTAAAGATTGGATGTTTCTTCCATTGTACCAACAAAATAGAGCTATACCCTCTTTGGCCACTAGATGGGGGAATTGTTCTTTCAAATTAGCTTGTAAACAGCTTGTTTCAGGAACCTGATGCTGAACATTGTTTTGTTCTTTTCCTGTCTTTGGCATAGAACAAATCACTGTTTGAATGATCTTTTTGTCATCCACTGATATCATTTGCAGGTACAGAATAATCAGTTTGTTCATACCAGAAGAATAAATGTATTTAATTGTTGTTTGGACATCATCACAAACAGTGCAAGCCTTTTTTTTTTTTATCAAATTATTTGTAAGAAGGAACCTTTACTATCAAGAAGAAAAGTTAATTTCACAGCTGCATGACCCTCCTCCCGCTTAGTAGCTGCTGGGACAGGCTCCAGCCCTCCTGTGACCCTGCATTAGAATAAGCAGGTATGGAAAATGGATGGATGATTTTAAAGCTAATAGTTTTGATACACAGCAGATATGACTTACTGAGGATGTGCTCCTGGTCTTTTGTGTACTATTCAAATATATTAATCGATTAATGAATTAAAAGTGTTCATTGATCGTAGCTTGTTATTAAAAAAAACTAATCATAACAACCCATTCATTCTGAAACCCTTCTTTGAATTTTAGGGAATACTGGGTTCATGTTGTCACAGCAGATCTGTGCGTATCTGTTTAAAACAAGCAAACAGTAAGGATTAACAAATATAAGTAATACCTTTTTCTTTTTCAAAGTAGTTTCAGTGATCTACTAGAGACAAACTGTCAAGTTTGGGGTGTGACTTATAATCTAGATAAAATAATAAAATAAAAAAATTGCCTATGGAACTATGATAAATCTGGATAACATGTGGAAAAGATGCAGTGAACTTAACTGACACTATCAATGACTGTCAGATTGCATTCTGAAGATTTAAACAAAGGAACAACACAATTAGTGTTGAACTGGCATGTTCATGTAAAGATAATTTGATTTGACCAATTCTAAATGATGAATATGTTCCATTATGTGTCCAAAGCAATTACAATACTCAGGTTGCCAGTTTGTATGTGGCAACTAAATTAATATAGTCTTTTAAATAGGGTAAACTTTGTTTAACATTAGATTTGATCAAATCAAAGGATCAAATATTATAAACCAAATACATTACACTTACATGATTATAAATTAACAATGATCATATTTATTTTATAAAAAATAATGATATGTGGCTGTGTCCATTATTTAGTATAAGGTGAAATTAGTACTTGATTCTGGAGGACTGCAAATCTCTGTTGGCCACACACCTCTGTCATGACTTACACAGAAACGTCTCCATTACAGAGCGAATGTTTTAAATCCTCATTTAAACTCATAATTTTCTTTATTGGTGGTATGTGTCACAGAAAAGCTTCTATACAGTTTGTATAACTGAGTGATCTCTTTAATTAACTGCAGCACTATTAATAATATTCCTGCACACACACACACACACACACACACACACACACACACACACACACACACACACACACACACACACACGCATACCCATACACATTTTCTAATACTTGCAAAGCTTTGCCTGCTATTTAAAAAGGTCTGCTTAAAAATGAGAAAAAGTAAGAGCTGCCCTTTATAGTTTCCTGTGGTTTTATGTAGGATCCAAAACTATTTCATATGGAGTGGTGCTTTGATTAAAGGTTTACATACATGTACATGTAGGTATGTCATGCCCAGTTGGGCCTTACATGTAATTAAGTCAAGCTCCAACACTGACAGAAAGTCAGCTCACTCCCATTCGGTTTTATGTGAGAGTTGATTACTTCTCTGCATTTAGCTCACAGAGTTTTTCCTCCCCGTTTGTCTTTGATAATGTAAATCTAATAGTAACGTGTTCCATGTCATTTATATTTGACCATCTTGTGGGAGATGGCTGTCTCTCTCTGTCTCCAAACACCATGTAGGACACACTACACTGCTGCAAGCCACCTGGAAGTATCTTTTTTTGCCCTTTTTTATGATAATAATCTAAATGTAATTAACTCATACTGCACAAGGTGTGTGCTAATGAAGGTTAATTAGACTGAGACTTTGATGTTTAATAAAATATCAGTTACCCACTGGACTTTAATAACTATACATCTTTCTGGTCAATTCAGGTGCATTTTAATGAAAACAAATACAAGCAAAACACAAAATGCAAGTTGAAAAGGTAAGAACTTAGACTCAAATCTTACACTCTGACAAATAACTGCAAAATAACAAATAAAAATAAGTGATTTGTCTCTGCAACATTTATCTGTTGTTGTCAAAGCAAGTGTCACTGTTTTCTACAGAGAAAAATAAACTAAACGGAGAGCGATGAGGCTAGTAGTACTGGAACTACATGGAACATAATATTTGTTAGTTACTTTTTAAATGTGGGTAGTCAATGAGTCTGAATGACGATGAAGAGTCTGAAAATTAATCTATTTACAGAAACAAACATATTTCTTATTTGTAATTGTACTAATCATCACAGTCCTCAGTGTTTTTCTGTTATCAGTTGTAACTGAAGAACAATTTCTACTAGATCATTGAATAATTCCAACAGGTCACACGAGCGTCTTTTTCAAATATTTGTAGCTGTTGGTGCTTAAGATGATTTTGCCCAAAGTGTCACAAAATCTAAACTCATATTGTACTCGTCACTGTTCTGTTTTATCGCTCCTTCCTACAGAGTCCTTCTTCCTAGTTTTGTCCAGGGATTTTCTTTTTTCAAGTGACTGACTTTGGCATTAACTTAAGATGGTCTTTGTGAAATGTGCCAGTAAGACAGTAATTGGAACATGAACCTCATAGATAATTGCCTTGAGTATAATTTAATACACATGCATGACAGTGAATATGTATATGTGCATAATAATAAGACATAGCATTTTCTGATCACCATCTAATCTAATTAAACTATATGAACATGACCATTATGTAGGATATCTATCTATCTATCTATCTATCTATCTATCTATCTATCTATCTATCTATCTATCTATCTATCTATCTATCTATCTATCTATCTATCTATCTATCTATCTATCTATCTATCTATCTATCTATCTATCTATCTATTTTATATGTGTGTGTGTGTGTTTAAAGGATATTGAACAAAACATGACAAAAAAAAAGAAATATAATACTCTCTCTCACACACACAAACACACAAAATAAAAACAAATAAATATGAGCAACTGAAAAAAAAAAAAAAAAATAAATAAAAAAACTGCAGCGCTGCCGGCTACCCTGAAGCTCCCCTTCAGGGTGAGGAAGAAACCCCATAAAGCTTTGTGCCTTGAGGGAAGTGGATATAGTGACGGCTTTGGTTGCATGCAAACATCACAGTGATAGAAGGGGAAAAAAAGATTTTGGTCACTTAAGTACAATAGTCAAATTTAGCCCACTTTTTCCAACAGTGTGAATGTAGTCTAAATTACATTAATGTCCCTAAAAGGTCTTTTTCATATTATAACTAATCACAATTGATTGAAAGGACTGGGGTAAAACAAGACTGGTTGGACAGGAAGCTAATGGCATTCATGCTTTTTCTAGCTTTTCTTCCCACTTATGCAAACCAGTTCATCTGGAAACAACATATGACCTCCAGTTGACCCATTTACCAAGCCAACTCAAATTCAAATCTGATTTTAAATTCAAAAACATAATCGAGAACCATAATTACAATAATTAATCAATTGTAATTGCTAATATCTTACAGTTGCAAACTGTTGCGACTCCGAACGTCACTGCTGTTGAATCTATTTATTTTTCTTCTTTCTGCACAGTCATTGCATTAAACTGAAGTTTACTGTTGACTTCATTGTCTCATGAAGTGAACCTTTGCACTTGAAAAAGCCAAATGTTAGTAAAGTTAATGTTGCCTCAGAGGGCATCATCATATCATTTACATTGCATTCAGATTCACAGTGTAACAGTGAGCGATGATCAACGGAGCGGCATGATGTGCCATATTTCAGGGTCACTGAGCAGCTTGTCCAACTGATGGAGAGGAAGACTAGAACGAGAGAGAGAGAGAGAGAGAGAGAGAGAGAGAGAGAGAGAGAGAGAGAGAGAGAGAGAGGTGTGGGGGAAGGGATGGGAGAAGTGGGGATAAAACCATGTAGCCCACAGAACACCAGAAAGGACTTTGTTTTAAATGATTCAGGACAAAGATTAAATATTTATTGAGGTGAAACATTCATGTATGCCACATCTATGAACTCATTGCTATTTGGCCACATTAGCTAGTAGCTTGTGTAAAAGGATGAATATTTCATTGTTGTATCAGTTTTTGAGATATTTTACAGATATTTCTGGAGCCAAGAAACTAAATTGTTGCATTCAAGGAAAATAAATGAATGAAAAATAAATAAATGAATAAATGAATGAATGAATGAATGAATGAATGAATGAATGAATGAATGAATGAATGAATGAATGAATGAATGACAGGACTAGGAGAAAACCAGTCATTTTGCTGGACTGCATGTGTTCATTGTGCAATAAGTGCTGTCAGTAAGTAAGTAAAATAAGTAAAATTTTATTTATATTGTATTTCTCAAGATAAAAAAATGACAAATGCAATAAATAAATAAATAAAAATAAAAAAAAGAATAAAAAGCAGATTTAAATAGATGTGTTTTGATTGACTTTTAAGAGCAACCAGAAATACTTGCACTGAAACATGGCATATGTTCAAATCCAGAAAATCTTGGACGCACAAAAAGATCCAGATGTATGAATCTGTACACATGCATGAGTTCAAGCACATTTTTTTGTACATCTCAATCAACGTGGAATTGAGCGCACGTGTTGGAGTGCCCGACTCCTCCCTGTCCACGCCCCCATTTAAATACACAAATCATATTGAAATAAGCTCGCACCAGAGATTCCTCTTTCTGCAGTTAGAAAATTACAAGAGAATAAGTGTGCTGGGGAAAGGGTGAGGCTGTTTAAGACATTTTACACTTCATGCACGGATTGAACTACACAATATATTTACCCACTAAGAAGTCACCCATCGTGCATAGTGCCAGCTTGTAGTCTGTTCCCAACCATGATGGTACTTAGAATGTAAGTGTCATGCATTGAACAAGGCCACCTCACCACAGTGTTGGTTAACTGCATTTGCGGATCACATATGATCTGTATATTGATCGAATGAAAATGTTTCCTGTTGACATACAAGTTCATCATGTGATGATGCTTTTCTAGGAATGTGTGTGCAGTCAATTGCTCCGATTACATCAGGAAAACCAACTGTTGCTGCAAATCGCGCTTTAATTTTGACCTGTTCAGCTGCATTGTATGGGAATTTGATATACCTGGCTAACATGTGGATAATTCTGTCCCATACATCTGGCATGGCTTGTCTCAGGGGTGACTAATATAGTCCTGATCAGTGTGATAGCTCTCTCTGGAATTCCCCAGTTACTAGGAACCCCAGTGTGGTCAGCACCTGTATGGGCACAGGCAATGCATGGCTCCTCGCTGTGTTGTACTCCAAGGCCGACCACAGCACTGTGCACAGTTCAAGGAGGATTGCGCTTGGGAACCTAAAGCAGCTGATGAGCCAGTTGTCATTATGTGCCAGTAAATCCTCTCTGTCTCTGAACACATGCTCTCTTTGTATTACACCATTTACAAACACCTTTTAATACTGCTAAAGCAGCAATTGGTCACACCAACCATGAAGGTGGCGTGAAGCACGAAATGTTTCCACGGTCATTTCACTCTTGTTACATCTGTAGGTACACTCTTGACAAAGAGCGTACACCACATTTTGTATGTACACACTCTTGGTACATGAGGCACCTGATCTTTTCCCATGGGGTTGGGCTCAGCCCGGAAGGGTGACATGGGTCTCCACTCCTATGGACCACCTGAGGGATGGATGATAGGTGTTGGATGCAATATGAGCTAGGCTGCGGCCGAAGGCGGGGACCCTGACCTTTCAATCCTGCAGAAGCTAGCTCTAGGGCCATGGAACATCACCTTGCTGGCAGGGAAAGAGCCCAAGCTGGTGTGCGAGTTTGTGTGGTTCCAACTAGATATAGCTAGACTTACTGCAATGCATGGCTTTGACTCTGAAACCATGGTTCCTTATAAGGGCTTCTCCATTATGTAGTTGCTCCGGGTGAGAGTCATGTAGCAGGTGTGGGGATATTCATTGCCCTCCGACTTGGTGCCTGTACATTGGGATTTACCTCGATGGATGAGAAGGTAGCCTCTCTCTACCTTGGGGTGGGGGGATGGGTCCTGACTGTTGTTTGTGCTTATGCACCAACCAGCACTTTAGAGTACCCACCCTTTTTGAATTCCTTGCATGGAGTATTGGAGAGCACTCCTTTTGGTGACTCCCTCGTTCTGTAGGGGGATTTTAATCCTCACATGGGCAATGGCAGTGAGACCTGAAGGGACGTGATTTGGAGAAATGCTCCCTGTGATCTGAATCCAAGTGGTGTTTTGTTACTGGACTACTGTGCTCATCACGGATTGTCCATAACGAACACCATGTTAAGGCATAAGAGTGTCCACATGTGTTCACATGGCATAATTGTTTTTTAGACTTGTGGCTGCATGTTGTGGACACTCGGATTAAGAAAGGGGCAAAGCTGGCAACTGATCACAACCTGGTGGTGAGTTGGCTCAGATGGTAGAGGAGAATGCCAGTCAGGCCTGGCCTGAATGCATTGTGAGAGTTACGCATCAGAAAGAGCTTGAACTTAACAATGTCCCAGGTGAAGCGGGAGGCACTGAATCCAAGTGGATGGTCCGCACCTCTATTGCTGAAGCGGCCAGCTGGAGGTGTGGTCGTAAGGTGGTCAATGCCTGTCACAGTGGTAATCCCCGAAGTCGTTGGTGAACACCAGCAATGAGGGATGCCATCAAGCTGAAGGAGTCCTATTGGGCCCTTTGGGCCTGTACTTTTGGGTGGGAGGGTTGGGGAAGCATATGTATATGTATATGTATATGTATATATATGTATATATAAGCAAATATGTTTTTTGTTTTTTTTTGTTCTAGTTCTTTTGCCATGACAGCATAAGAGGCACTAAAGGTACGAACTCTGCCCTAGCCTCCCTGATAAGGCAGGGGTTTTATCTCCCCTTGTTTGTTTTTGTTTGGTCAATTTCTTTGGTTTGCTATGTAAATGGTCCGTATTTATATAGCGCTTTACTGTACCTGGAATGATACCCAAAGCGCTTTACATTATACATCACATTCACCCATTCACACACACAGATGGCGGAAGCTGCCATGCAAGGCGCTCGACCACGACCCATCAGGAGCAATTAGGGGTTCGGTGTCTTGCCCAAGGACACCTCTACATGAACCCGACTTGGCCGAGGATCGAACCGGCAACCCTTGGGTTACGAGACGACCGCTCTACCTTGCTGAGCCACGCCGTTATTTCATAAAAAAGGTTATTCCACCTTTCATATGGTATGACCGTTATACACAGCACTAATTTAAGTTTTTAAAGTATCGTATGCCATTGTAAAAAAAAAAAAAAAAAAAAAAAAAATTCTTTTGAGTATAATGGTTGCTATTCTGGGTTCTTGAGGTTAAATATAATTTGTTAACAGTCATTTGGAAGTAAACGTATCCTCTAACATTGAGGCAAACCAGGAATTACTGCATTCTGCATTAGACAGATTTAGAAAAAAGACACAGGAGACATGGGAGCACAGGAACAGAGCTTAAATAAGTAACTACACAGTAGAAACAACTAGTTGTATCAAGCTGTTAGTTACTATTAGCCCTAAGTTCCTTATGGCTGCCTGGTGTCTGTGGTCATTTTGGGAAAAAGGTGTCAAACAAAAATGTTAGAAAACTGGAAACACAACAATTTAATTTATAACCCTTTCAAAAACAAAATATTCCATCCATCCATTATCTACACTGCTTCATCCATTAAGGGTTGCGGGGCAGCTGGAACCCAACCCAGCATTTAGCACGAGAAAGGCAGGGTACACCCTGGACAAGTCACCAGTCCATCGCAGGGCAAAATGTTCATATTTTAACTGGAATTTTGATTAACTATTTCAGCTAAATATTTAAATCGGAAATAGGCTTCAAGCCCATATGCGGTGCTCCAATGTGTGTGTGGGATTTTTTTCTTTAATTTAAGCATATTAACTAGTATCTACAGAAACCACTAGATTTATTTGAAGATGTAGTGTTGTTTTGTTGATTCGTTGATTTGTTATTTTCAATGTTATTGAAGTGTTGATACGAGGCTGATTACATCCACTTGCTATGTACTGTGAAAAGCATTGACAACATTGATTGTTTGTCATATAAAAATTAGAGCATGAGAATTTTGTTTTTATGGGCTTGGTGTGTGCTGAGATGAACCAATGGATGTTTGTCTTGGATATCTGTGGGGGTCCTGCAGCAGTCAGTGTGCGGAAACCAAATTGAATCTCTTTGGCTCAGGGTCACAGCACAGTTCAGATGTATATTGATTAAATGTCAGCTGCCCAGGTGAATGTGATTCACAACTCAGAGGGACCTAATTCACCAATCCATCACCACTAGAGAAACATTCAAACCATCACATCATCACAGCATGCTTTGTTCTCATGCAGCAACAACTGCACAGAATTGTAAAGATGATAAGCAGGAATAGCTGGGTTGGTAATAATGCTGCTCTTAACTAATGCGTATACTTGGTTCATGTCCCTTGCTGCTTTGTGTACTTTGCATACATTAGAAACCACAACAAAATGACATCTATACACTGGTTTCTCCTCATTTTATTATATATATATATATATATATATATATATATATCCTGAGTCCTGCTGTTTGTCTATATCAGTATTCAGAAGTAGGGAGCAACAAACTTTGAAAAAACTGCAATAAAATAATTGTCTGTGTTCAGTTTAATGTGTCACTAGTTTAATGCAACAATAACCCGATGATGTGCCCAGTTCTAGTAAAAAGTTCTAGTAAAATGTAAGGACTGAGGATGGACACAGTTTCAAACCATATAAAAGATATTACGTGCTGCTCTTGTGCCAATTTCCTGCTCAACCCATCTGGTCTGGAATGCTTTTTGTGACTTTGCTGAAAAATAAACATGGTGCAGTGTGTCTGAAGAAAAATGCGGAAGTGTTGGATAGACAGAGAATGGTCTCAAGGAGACTGTGACACAGCTGGGACAAAACCTGACACATCAGATGATCTCATGAAGCCACTCCTCCATAGATACTGTTTGGAAAAGGGATGATAAGTAGGGGAGACTGGGGTCAGTTGCAACAGGGGATGGTTGCAACAAGCCTTATTCCTCCAATCAGAAACATGCAATAGTGATGACACTCATACTGCACATGCTCAGTTAGAGCCCCCCTCCCACCACCACCACCACCACCACCAGAAACACAGAAGTCACATTTAACATCTGGTGCTGCATTTTATGGGAAAAACTTGTTTTGGAGGTATGAAAATCTTTTTCATTTGCTGTATTTTTGTCATACTGTCCTGGCCTTTTGTATGAATTAATCAAAACTTACTTAGGTTGAATCATTGTTTTGTTGACTTCTAAGTCACATTGTTAGCATGCGTCAAGGACAGTGAGTGTGTCTCAAACCGTGCACTTACATGAGTGCACTGAAAGGTAGTGCATAGTGCGCACTAAGCACTGTCTTCTGTAGTGCACACTATTGTAGGTAAAAGCTGATCCAAATTGAGCACTAACGTTTTGCACTTACCGGTAGTGACGTACCAGCTTTGCAGCGCCGCTCCGTTAATATACTTTTTTTTTCTTCCAAAATCCAAAATCACGTTAACATACGTGTTTGCATGTCGTCATACTTTTATGCTATTAAACGCCTTTTAAAAGGCCTCATTTGTGAAACAAAGAACCGTGGCCTTCACTGTATTAATCTATCTCAGTTGATAACAATAGAAACCATCAGCACATGTTCATGTGTCTTTGCGTGTCTCCCCCATACCTGTTAGTATAAAGTGTAATTTAAAACACTAATAAAACAGCTTTTAAATAAGCAAAGATATCTTAACTGAATTAAAGTACATTACATTATCCATCTGTTTTCATTGGTGTTTACATTGATACCGTTCATGTCTGGCAACAGGAAACCGATTATACTAGAAACCATTTAAAATATGAAATGCAGTAATAAAGACGCTAAAACAGGGATGCAGAAAACAGTTTATTTATTTAACATGTACGTTGCTAACTCTACTGCAGCCTCCAACAAATCATCAGATCCATAACTGTCATCAGGGATAGAAGAGATAAGAAACATGTAGCAGTTTATATTAGAATTTTGATCAAATAACTTCATACTTACAACAGTAGAAAATAGCCTTCACCTGCATCGGTACTGCAGAGTCGGTGACTGCCATTATTCAGCTCTGAAAAACTGGTTGAAAATCCCTCCCCTTCCACTACGTCAGCAAGATGGTGTCCGTTTAGTGCGTGTAGTGTCCATCGTTTCGCACTAGATTTTTGGCCGGGTTTAGGGCAGCATCCGGGTACTTTCAGTGCACTGAGTTTTTACTGAAATTTCTGTGTCAGCGCACTAAGCACTTAAATGTAGTGTTCGAAGTATAGAAGGTTTGGGACACACCCAGTGTGTCTAGCTAGCAAATGATGTTCTGTCACAGTGGTGAACAACTTGTTGCAACTGTCCCCAACCTAAGCAGCCATATCAAAACAGACCACACAACAGTATTTTTAAATACAACAATATATTTGATCATTTTTAATAGTATAATATAACAATTATAATAATAAATAATCATTTTAAATGTATTATGTTGGTATTCAGTATGCCACGAGTGAGGAAGAGGGTTACCCCTTAGTATTTTGGAACAAGCATCAAACATCATCAGGGATGAAGGCAGGTCAGTCAGGGCAATGGCCAAGGACTTTGCCATATGTCACACCACCTTATTCCGATTCCATAAAAAGAGAGAAACTTGCAGGCGAGGGATCAGATAAGTTACCACGTGCAGGGTACTGGGCCACCAGAATAGTGTTCTCAGAGGACCAAGAGAGGAGCCTCGTGGACTACTTAAAAAGGACAGCTGACTTATACCAAAAGAGGTAGGATAAATATACAAGACGAACAAAATGTTAACAAGAGAATTATGTAGCCTATATAATAGAGATAGACAATATTTTCTATTTCATTTTATTTCAGGTTCGAAAGTTTACCTTTCAACTAGCCTCTCACTACAACTGCAGCTTTCCCCTAAAGTGGAGTGAGACCAGTATAGCTGGTGTTGACTGGTTCACTGGCTTTCTAAAGAGGCACCCAACTCTCTCTATAAGGCGTCCCCAAGCCACGAGCCTTTCAAGGGCAACCAGCTTCAATCGGATGAATGTTAAAAACTTCTTTGACAATTAAAGCAAGGTTTTAGACAAACAAGTTTGAACCACAAAACGTGTGGAACATGGATGAAACTGGGATAATGACGTGGTGACAGGCAAGTTGGTGCTGCCACTTCTACAGAAAGAGGTACACTTGTCACACTAGCCTGTGCAATCAATGCACTTGGGAACATCATACCACCGATGTTCATTTTCCCACGCGTGCACTTTAAACCTCATTTCATCCGGGATGGCCTACCTGGCTGCATTGGGACAGCCAACGCATCAGGATGGATGCAAGAGGCACGATTGCACAGGTGGAGGTGATTTTTACACATGCCACAACTGTGACTCAGTTAAAAAATTAATGAGCCAGCAGAAATGTTGGGGGAAAGGAGGGTTTGTTTTTGTTTATAAGCTGTGTCATTTTGGGGTATCTGTTCACCTTTTAGGAAACCCAAAGTTCAAAAATCTGTTTTTATACAGTTGCAGTTTTGTACAATAAATACATGTTTAATAAAAGTTTGTTGTATTGCAAATTGTTCCATTCTTCCTGTCTAACAATTAAATAGGGAGAGATTGAAAAGCATCTGTAACATCTGCACATTGACCCTAGGTAGACCTTTGTTCTACACATACACTACCGTTCAAAAGTTTGGGGTCACTTTGCCATGTACTCGTCTTTAAATGGTATGGGATAATAGTAGACAGATGTAAGTTCAACATATAAAAAGTTGGCGCGTCTAATCCAAATGGTCTCTGATTAACTGAGAGAATTGTTGCAACTGTCCCCAGTTACTTACACATTAAATGAAGCATCTTTTTTTTTTATCAAAGTCACATGCAAACTCTGATGTGTGGAACCACAAAGAACCATTAAGGGAACAGAAACCAAAATAGTTAATTGCTGCCACTGAGATTTGTTGTAATAACTAACATCCACCTGTAGCTCTATCTATTGGTCCAAACATTTTGTGTTCACTCTAAACATATAACTTGCACGCCTGGTAAGATGTAAATGCTTGTTATTGTGATTTAATGAAACTCCAGTTGCTTTATAAGGTAAAGAATGACTATAAAACAAGAGAAAAAAAAGCCTGAATTCCAAACAAGAAATCTCAAGCAGTTCTTTTGGAAAGTTAAACAACAATCAATGTTTCTTCATTTTTTTCTATTAGACAAACTTATCATGATATTCAGTTCAAACATGGTAGTGGACAAAGAAAGTGTCCTTGCATATTTTAATGGTGGGTCAAGTGACTGTGTGCTGCTCTGGGAATAATTTCAGATAATGAAAGGGCTCCATCCAGGGGACTGATAGAAAAATGTGCTGATAGGTGTAATGGCACTGTAGCTGGATGTATCAGTTTGGCTTGCAGACCCTAAGGGTGACCCATCACATGAGCCAGAGCTCTGACAGCTCCAGTCTCCATGCAGGCCATGAGCATACAGTGACACATAACCTTGCCCTGTCACCACCCTCACCAGTGTGTCAGCTTATATTACTGTGATTGACGTTGAGCCAGCACTCCAGTCCTATGAGATCTGAGGCGCTGTATAACCTCACTCTAGCTGTGTACCAGGGCTAGGGCATTTGGGGCATGGTAGTGGCTCAGGATACCATCTGTGTTTGTAGCTTGTACATTTGTTAAATAAGGGCACAAGCTTTTTTAACCTCGTGTAAATTTGAGTTTTCGTCAAAGTCTTCTCAGTCAAAGTTTTTTGTGCCAACTTATTGACAGCATACTTCTAAGGGCTTGTACAAATAAGTCGTGTTCATGTAAACCTAATTGAAAGAAAAAATCTACATGGTTATATTGACCATAAACATATAGTGTAAATAACACAATGCAAGTAAATGTTTATAGTAAGAATGATTTCATGTGCACAAATTTGATGAAACAAACCACTGCAGCTGTCGTGCTAGTTGTTAGGAGGCAGATAAACTTACATTTGTATGTTGGGTCTTTATAGAGGCTTTAGGGATTCTGATTTACCAACTAATCAACGCTGTGGAGTAGCATACTGTTACTTCTTTATATAAACACATTTATCATTAAAATTTTTAATTTATTAAAATAAAAAGCAGGGTTAATGTCCAGTGACTTTTTAAGCATTTTGTGTTGGTCGCCAGCTCAGCAATCCTAGTTTAGTTTGTAATATTGTATCATGATTTGTTCCAATAATTTTGTTTGTGTTATTTTTTTTTATTTATTTTTTTTAATGGTGGAAACTAGCTAGCAAAGCTGTCCTAAGAAATGGGCATGATCAAGTGTTTGGAAGTATTAGTTTGGAAGTGTCAAAATTTGGTCCTCATTTGGATGGAAAGACAAGGATGGATGGAAGGATGGATGGATGGATGGATGGATGGATGGATGGATGGATGGATGGGTATGGTAATTTAGACACGATGTTATCACATAATTTGTCTGCTATTTATTTTTCTGACTTAAGTCTGTATCGTACCAAAAAATGTAGAGTCTGATGTGTACTACATCTTATTTTTTACTACATCCCCAGTGCATGCGTCCCTTAAGAGTCACTAAGTTTAAGAGGTTAATGTAATGTTTGAAAACTCCTCTTCAGGGAAGGGACTGTCTTGTTATATTTCCTGAAAATTAGTTCAAACTGCAGTCAGAACTTATTTTTTTTATGTTAAGTCATAAAATGTGAACTTTCTTGTAACCATAGGATTTGAATAATGTATGCCAGCAATCTTCAGGCACCACGTTGCTGTTTTATGCTTAAGTTGAGCCATTAAAGTGTTTCTACTATTTGATTATAGTATGGAACACTGTACTCCTAAAGGTGTACTATGGTGGCCCAGAAGTGTCACAGCAATACAAATGCAACACTACACAACTAGATACAACACTCCATAATCAACCACAACAGTCCACACTTAGCCACAACACAACACAAAAGCTGCAACAGAAGTTACATTTCAATTGAACACTGCAATACAATAGGGTTGGAAGGCTGGTCTGTGGTGCTAATCAGGAAGTCAGGGCATAACCTCCATCTCCTGAAAAACTAATCACTTTAATTATAATAATAATATTATTATTAATAATAATAATAATAATAATAATAATAAAACCTGGAGAACAAAAGATTTTTGTTGTAGCAAATTTTAATTATTCAAGACCACATTCAGGTGGATTTGGGAGCCACAGGTGACCTGAAAATTTAAGGGAAAATTCTTGCAGTTGAGGGAAAGGATCTGGCAAGGATGCTTTATAATGTGCACATGCGTGCAGACTTTTGCACTGATGGATTTCGGAGAATGAGCAATATAATTAAAGTTTGTCTTGGCCTTAAAGTACCAATATGCAAATTTCTAAGCTTAAAAACTTAATGTGTTTGACTTGTTTTGATGGAACAGTAACATTTGTTATGTTTATTCCTTGAACTGTTGTTGTCAAGCAGCGTCCCGAGGCTGAGAAATTGTACTTCACAAGTTTTACTTCTGGGACTCTTCACAAAATTACAGCTGAGTTTTGCTTTAGGTGCCACATCGCATGATAACAACTGGATAAATATATAGGCTGTTTCGAATGGCTGATCCTTCAAAAAAATGCAGAATGACATTATTGGAAGAAGCAAGAAAAGAAAGGACAGAGCCAGAGTTAAGACAAGAGTCAACACTTTACTAACTTCTACTGGCTGAAGAGAGCTCAGCATACAGGTAGGATGCTAGCTGGATCGCCAGAGGCCGCCTCAAATCTTCCAAATTTCAGTAGTATTTCTTTAAAAACATTAGTTTATAAGTTTATAATTAGGATTTTATTTAATGTTTTATTTTTTGACCAGGGGGGTATTCCACAAATATAGCTAAAGAAAGCCAGGCTTTATCGGGAAAGCCTCGCTTAAACTAACAGCATCTCTGAATTAAGGCTCAAGCCGTTCCACTAACACATTTCAGCTGCATCTGATTGAGGCTAATTCAAACAAGGCTTACATAGCCTGGCTATGTGGGAGGTCCTGAGGAACGTAGGAAGCCCTGATGAGTGAATGGTGGAAAAGAGGAGCTGGCAGAAAAAGAGAACAAGCCGAGAGCTGTCATTTTCTCAGCAGCTGAACAAAGAATGTTGATGGAGATAATAATAATAATGGATTAGATTTATATAGCGCTTTTTTTTTCAAGGCACCCAAAGCTCAGAGCAAAAGAATGCAGATCAATGACGTGTGGTGAGGTTCATGGTTGGTGAGACACTGACTCCTCTGGAGTCAGATTTGCGATTGTAAGAACTGAAAAGAGAATCCTACTTCACTATTCATCCAACAGCATGCAACTTTGCCCCCTTGCTTCTCCTGACCGTACGTCACTGCTGTATAAGATGTACTGGCCCTGCTCGGTTTATTAATAACCCAATAATCAATATGCATCATCATATTTTGTGAATATATTATCGTGTGCGTACACGCATGTGTGCGACCTACATTAATTCTGCACTGTTACATTTCAACAGAAGCAATCTTAACAGCCAAAGTGTACCTGGCAGCAGGTGAAAATAAAGTACAAGGACATATTTCTGAGTGGTCTGTAGCCTTTGAAGAAATATGTTTGTTCTAAACGGGTTGAGCTGTAAATATGTTGCACTGTAGATACTGTCTGAGACCACTGCTACTGATGGGAATCCTCCCCCTGAAAACCCGTGGGGCTGGTGGCCTGAATGTGCTTTTAATTAAGCATGCACCCTATGCAGGGTCATCAATAAAGGCCAAGCCATGGTAACCAAAAAGGAACTTTGTCTCTATCTATCTTTCTCCGTCTATCTCTTTAAATAAGCTTTCTCTTTCTCTATCTCGCTCTTTAAAAAGGCCTGTATGGACAGGGCTCAGCTGATCCCAGTTTTACTGTTAGCCAACTAGCGGCAGTGGAGGTTGGGTGTTTGTGATATTGGGGAGGGGGGTTAATAAGGTATTAATTAGTTTTAATGAATACCATTCATTTTCTTTTTCATTTAATTTCATGTTCAGTACTTGTATAGTTGCATTTCTTTAGTTACATTGGCATTGACAGATTTATTGATTATTCAAGACAGTCAAAGTAGTGATATGATAAGTGTTTTTTTTTTCTTTCTTTTTTTTTTTTTTTACTTTTATACAAGAATGAGTGGTGGGAGCACAGCATTCTACCAGGTGGAAATTTCTTTTGGGAGTCTGTGTCAGTCCTTTGAGACACAGCTGAGTTAAGCTTGAACGTTAGCCTGTGCCTGAGCAGGCTAGTTCTGGTGCATAAGTTACCATGGTTACTCAGCAGGCATTCAAATAAGCCACGTTGATGGAACGGAACTCTCTCTTAAAAGAGCCCGACTTATCAAGATAAGCCCGGCTTTCCTATAATCCAGCTTCGTGGAATACCCACCAGGAATTCCAGTTTGTTGTTAGAGATTTTAGTTACTCTCTAAAAAACTAAACAAAATACAAAGAAATGGTGCAACAGTAAAACCCAGAAGGTATCAAGCCTATATTTGACAATAGAGTTATGACATCTTGTCCCTTTTATTACCCCCCTCTGACTTGATATTAGGGTAATCCATCTACATAATATTGCTTTATGACTTTTCAGCTTGGTGTGTGCTAGTGGGAGCTCCATACAACACACAAAATGCTTTCTCACATGGTAATGTATTTCAGCCATTAGCTGTTTCCCAGTTCAGGGTCTATACACTTCAAAGTGCAGATTTGTCTGCTGCAGTCGTCATAGTAGTGTGCCAAGCATTGTCCCATTTTGAAGGTGCCTCAGAATCCAACCTACAAACCCAAACTTTGTTTGGCCTGTAGTGAAGTCTGCTGGTGATGGTATCCTTCGCGGCCTCTTTTGTCTCAAAATTCATTGTGCACAAGATGAGCGAATGAGCAACTAAGCTCCAAAGAGTGTGTTTATTTTTTATCTCACTTTAATAGAAATAGATTCATAGATTTCATGAACAGTAAGCAGATTTAAGTGTGAAGACTAGCCTTCGTAGTCTGCACACTTCGAATTGTGTAGACCCTGAATCGGGACACAGCTTTAGCACCTGAATTCTCCTTCTAGCATCTTTTATCAACTAAAATGTGTCAAAATTATTTGTAAAACATCTGCATACTGGTTTTCAGTAAAAGTCCAATGTCACAAATATCCAGTCAGTAAAATATGGCATGAGGGCACCATCTGTAATGCCACAAAGGGCAGGCTGCAGATGAATAATCCTTGGACTGTTGGGGCTGTTAGATGTGGAAGAGCATGAACTGTCACCACCATAACCACTCAGCTTCTCACACCTGAGGCCCACAATGTGGAGTCTTTCCTCAGGCTGGAAAGAATGACAGATAACTTTAGGAACTTTAGGGAAAGAGGTGGGTAATTGTGTGTTCTGTACATTGCCACAACTTACATAGATCATTTAATCTGAAAAATACAAGCTTTTGTGTTCAAAAGGAATTGAGGACAGCATATACCCAAATCTCATAGCAAGTTCTCTTTTGAGGCTGTGGAAATGATGTGGAGCTGACAAATTTTCAATAATTTATAGCACCTATATTTGTCATATCTAAGAGACATTTCTCAATGACCTCTGAATGAACCACGGCTAAACATAGAGGATACAGTGTGTGTGTGTGTGTGTGTGTGTGTGTGTGTGTGTGTGTGTGTGTGCAGGAAGTGAAGAGCAAAATACTTTTTGTAATAGCTGTAATCCAAATGATTACTGTAGCTGTAGTACCGTGACTTATGTAGGTCAAGCCTAAATTGAATTCTTAGCAATACATTCAGAAAGCACTTTGTT
This sequence comes from Melanotaenia boesemani, assembly GCF_017639745.1. Taxonomy (NCBI): domain Eukaryota; kingdom Metazoa; phylum Chordata; class Actinopteri; order Atheriniformes; family Melanotaeniidae; genus Melanotaenia; species Melanotaenia boesemani. Next base: position 27,295,980 of record NC_055691.1, read on the forward strand.
TGACAAAAACAAAGCTGATTTCGACAAGAGGACAAAATGATCAATCAGCATAGTAGTAGATAGTGTTTTACATGTCTGGCGGTAATATTAAAGGAAAATAAACATAATGGTACTCATCTGTCATTTCAAAAGGTGTTTTATACAACACAGCAAAGAGCTGCAGTGTATTAACCTTTTAGCAGAGAATGCCATGACATACTGATGAAGCACATCTTCTCTATTTGGTGGTCATCCACAGGGAAAGAGAACAATTAGGCCAAAGAAGGATATGGTCAACATTGGGGAAACAACACTTTTGTTTCCAACTGTGCTATCCCTTTGCCACTTTATTTGAGAAGACAATAAAAGAAGACAGGCAAAACTGAGAGTCAAATCGAAGGTTAATTGGAGCCAGGAAAATGTCAACCAATTTTACCGATCACCCACAAGGGATATGTAGCCCTCGGTACAAAAAGATGCCAGAATATCTGCACAGTGTATTAGCTTTGTCTTTGTAATGGCCTCCTGAAGAGAGTGATGATGACATCTTTCCAGCTCTCTGTTCCCCCCAAAGCATTTATTTATGCATGAAAAGACAATGTGGGAGAGGGTGAATGTGTGTGTGTTAGGGTATGCTTGTATGTATGTGTTGTATGCTTTATGTCATAATCAGTATTGTTTCTGCAGATGCAGCTTCCCCTTGGACTAGACAGGTGTTCGCACCAAATCGCTTACACCTCTGTTGTCATGACATATCCATCCCCTCAGGTTAGCTTTGCCATAACACAATACTGATTTGACCAATAAGCCTCTAATTTTGGGCTTGGTGTGCTGTGTATTATCAATAGGTCAAATATAAAGAAAAGTTTTTTTCATTACTTCAATGCAGTTTTTTTTTTAACGTTTTTTAACCTATTTAAAATTAAATGCAACATTGTTGTTGATCGTGACATTTCATGAAGATACTGGCATGTCCATAGTGGCGTTTGAAGGACAGAGATTTAACGTTTGTGGACCCTGACCACTGCTGGTTGGGACGTTGTGGGACGACAAAATGTTGCTCCATTCTCGTCTCTCCTGGACTGACGGAGCTCAATAAGCCTGCACCTGCTTTCACAGCAATGCACGTCACAGACATGATCTGGCGTGTCTGCCTGGCGTCTGAGTTTCTGTGGCCACGGTTACCAACTGCGGTTTAGTCAGCGCAATAATTTACAACAATAGGTCTATTTGACCGGAACTTCTTTCATAGGTGTCCATTATCACTTTTTAATGGACACCCTCCAGCCAGTCTGAATCGAGTATTCACCCAGACCATGGTATAAAATAAGATGATATTTTGGTTAATGCATGGCAACTTCCATTTCCAGCCGTATATATTGTAGTCTTTCCTTTGTTTCACTTGAGAGAAAGACCTATGCTTTTAAGTGGATCAGACTACACTTCTATAATTTGCATCAAAGTCTGGTTGCACATTCACACTGCCCAACAACATGGGGACATGTAGGTTTGATTAAGGATGGGAGGTGTAAATGCACTCTATGTTGAGATTCTGTAATAAAAACCAAAATAAAAATATTATAGGGAACTATTTACCAACAGACTGTGCTCAGGATTAAAACAGAATTTATCAATGGGCCCACTTCCATTAGCTAGATTACTTAATTAAATGTATACGTTAATGCAAATGCCTGTTTGTTGCAGCCTTACTGATGCTGTCTGAATTAACCCATGCTAACGCTGATATGAAATGATGCTGTCAAACCCTATACTTTCTATCGTGCCTTTGATAAAGGGCATCTTAGTCATGATCTTCCTCTTAGTACTCTAGAGAGTAATGACAATAAAAAGGATCACTCTTGGTATAAGAAAAGGTGCTGTAGTCCAGTCTTAATTGGCGAGTCCCCTTGCTAAGTTGATCTAGTCTTGAGGCTGCCAGTCAATGAACTGGTCAATTAATCTTTCTTCTCTCATAATGAGGTAGGGGATTTCCGATGGCTGCTCCTTCAAACAAAGACAGACAACGTGCCCAAAGGATCTTCTGTCCCTGCATCAAGTGACCTGACAATTAAAAAATGTACCTCTCTACTTCCCTCAGCCCAACGGGTGGCAAATTGGTCTGACCCAACATCATATCAAAAGGACAAACCATGACTTCAAATCAACTTCAGAGGAACAAAAGGGGCAAAGGGCATTATCCTCCATGAAATAAGATTGTTGTATTAAGGTTTATGGCCCCATATCATTCTGCCCTCCTCATTTTGAGGTAAATGAAAAGAGACTACTTGGATCGTCCCTGCTGTGTTTCACAAAGGTTTACCCTCTAAGGGGCAAAAAGAAGAAGAAGAAAAAAAAACATATTGTTGTAGTTTGACATTAATTTGATGATGCAGATGTGACAGTGGAATAAGCTAAATGTTAGGGGTTAAATGTACTTGACCTTGAATTGTAGCAAGCTTCAAAACTATGAAGAAAGAGCAAAGAAAACCACGGATCAAAATAATTTACATACTTGTTTTTTGTATTCTTTTGTCATATTTTCATCTATATATTGGATGTGGGAATTAAATGTGAAGTTGAGACTTGAAGTAAAGCAAAATAAAGTCTCACTTCTGGAATCACAAACAGAATTAAAATTGCTGAATGGAAATAAAATAATTGTCAGAATCAGATTTTTAACATCAGAGCAAAGGACCCTGAGCTCAGAAAGAACTGTTTGGAATACCAATAAATGAAAAAGGGATGAACTTGAACGGTACACAGCCTAAAATGGAGAGGAGCATAGATCATTTCCTGTTTTCATACACAGTCTTTATAAGCTTAAATCAGCACATCAGCCACTCTTGTGTGATAAAAGCAGAGCAATTCTTCAATACTCATTCTCTTTAGCCAGTTCTCCCACAGCCAATATGCGGAAAAAGTAATGGATAGCTTCAGGTTTTTATAGCAGCCGTTACTTTACATAATATTAGAAAAAAAGTTTAAACAAAATATAAACAATAATAATAGTAATAATAATAATAATAATAATAATAATAATAATGATAATAAAACACCTGGATGAGGGAGAATTTCCTACAATTAAATGAAGACCAAACAGAGATTATTCTGTTTAGTAGCAAAGAGAAGAGGGTCAGCATTGGTAAACACCTGGAGACTCGGGCTCTTAAAATCACCAACCAAGTTCGTAACCTGGGCGTGTTGATAGACTCAGACCTGACTTTCAGCAGCCACATCAAAGCTTCACTAAGAAGCTTTTTACCAGCTCAGAAACATCAACAGAATTAAAAGTCTAGTCTCCCAGACAGACCAAGAAAAACTCATCCATGCATTCATCTCCAGTAGGCTGGATTAGTGTAATGGTCTTTTAACAGGACTTCCTAAAAAGAGCATTAAACATCTGCAGCTCATCCAAAACGCTGCTGCTAGAGTTTTAACCAGGACTAAGAGATCTGAACACATCACACCAGTTTTGAAATCTTTACACTGGCTTCCAGTCAGTCACAGAATAGATTTTAAACCCTTTTGCTTGTTTACAAATCCCAAAATGGTTTAGGCCCAGAATACATCTGTGATATGTTCAGAGAATATAAACCTAGCAGAGCTCTTAGATCCAAAGACTCTGGTCAACTAGTCCAAACCAGAGTCCAGAATAAACATGGAGAAGCAGCATTTAGCTGTTATGCTGCAAACAAGTGGAACAAACTGCCAGTGGAGATTAAACTTTCCCCAAATGTAGACATTTTAAATCAAATGCAACTAAGCTGAGCTTCGTTCACGATGCTTCAGTATGTACATTTTTTGTAACAGTTTTGATAAAGTATTTCCTTAATAATTAGGAGTAATCTTGTAAACAATGTAAAACACATAAAATATACCAGATATGGCCGAACGTGAACTTGACCTTACTCATCTCTAATTTATGGTGACTGACTTGTTCAAATGATGAAAAACCCTGTGAGGGATGATTAAATAGTGAGAGTACCTTAAGTATGGGCCAAAATCAGAGTCAAGTTTTTTTTGGCTGTGTCTTGTGGAGTACAGACTCCACCGAGAGTAATTATTTGTGGAGGGTTTAGGGCCTCGGGGGCGACGGAGTAGGCGGGAGGGGCAGAGGGTGCGCTGAAACGGAAAGCATGCTAGTCCCACTCACAGTTGATGCTCAGTGAATCTGAAAGGTCATGTCATGTTTTCTGGCAATTGACTCGATTGGTTTGGATTCTGCAACATAAGGCCAGGACAGTGGAGCAGTGTGTGCTAGTGTGTTTATGTGCGTGTATTTGTGTTTCTGCACATTGGCAAGGAAATGTGCCCGTGGGATATTTTCTGCATTGACCTTATTACCCTGCACAGTGACGAGCTTGCTACATAACTTGCGCCCTCTGACTTTTTAACACACAAACACATCTAGATGTGGGTATTTTAATTGCTATTAGCTGACATACTTAAAACCTTCAGGTTGTTTATTGAATACTTTTACCACTTTCACATGAATCTGAGGTGTTACAAACATAAATTACTTCTGATTGTATGAATGTAAACATTTAATAGTGTTAATGACAGTAGTAGTAATGACAAGACATTTTCTTTAAGTGCTTAATCCACCAGATTTTTAATAAATCATGGATAATGTTAGTGTGAACATACCTGAGAATATGCAGTCTCAACCTCCTTGAAGGAACTGATATAAAGATGGATTTATGACATCATCAAAGAGACAGGGCCTAGATATATTGTATGTGAGCTGCAGTCTTTATGGGTTTATCAACTGTTATGACTTCTGCCTTGCAGCCGTTGTCTTAAGCAATTTACCGGAACAATGTAGTCTTAACCTCTCCCCTTTCTGGGAAGTTCAACTTCAGCTATAAGTGAAGATAGTCAGCATCAGAAAACTAGTTATAGTTATATGGTGTGAAGAAAAAAAAAAAAAACATAGGGAAATATAATAATTCTAAAATATATCTGTTCTCCTTCATTGCATTCTGATATGTTATGGCTAAAAAAAACAAACAATGAAAATCAAACCACCCAAAAATGATCTGGTCTTTCCTCTGGGCGTTAATGTACTGGATGCCGCTTTGCCAGCAAATCAGTTGCCAGTTTTCACTCCGCCGTGCCTAGCCGGTTGACTCCTGCACTCCAGCAGATCGGTGGCAGAGGTCCAGAATCACTTAGATCATTTTACCCGGGGCACAAAAGGGGAAGAGAGGAGCCACTGACCCTGCGCTTGTCAGGCAGCGCTTTACGCCTCACTGACTTCCCGAGTGTGACATTTCTCCTGAATTTGTCCCCTCCCAACGCCTCCCAATGTAACCACCACTGCAGTGCAGAAAAAGATCATTGTCTATAGACATATCAATCAAATGAACAACATCTGGGGTCAATCTGCTGTCAGTGCTCCCTCTTTGCCGTTGCAGCTTTCATGTAAAGTGACAATAATGACAGAATGTCAGAAACGTTACACATTGTCTAGGTTGACACAAGGCGACATTTTAAACCCCAGTTTTCTTAAACAGATATCGTACCTCTCTCCCTCTCATAAACCAACACCAGATTGTAACACACTGTTTTTCGCATCAGTGATGTGTGTGTGCTTGTGTGCGTCTGTGAACTTGAGTCTTCGCCGCCCCTTCCAGACAAACACGCCCCCTGTCATGGGTCATACGGTGGTCATGACATTATTAAAGGATCAATTGTGCCTTAAAACACTGCCTCCTCTCCATGGGGACATGTAGTAGAGCAGATGGGGCTTATGCAGAGCGGCTTTAATATCTATTTTAAGTGCTTCAGAGACAATGAACTAATGAGACATTTCAATTTTGTTCAGCTGTGTTGTGAAAGATCAGACCAAATCAACTGTCTGATAGTACAAGCATAAAACCCTGACATATATTGTTGCAGATATGAACAGCAATATTTTAAATACAGGAAATTTACACTGATGAACATGCTGGTTAGTGTAGTATTTGTCATTCAAATAGCTTTTCCTGACAAATTCGTGGAGTTCTAGTAAATATACTTAAGATTTTTATATAATTTAATTTAAATCAATTTTATTTAATTTTGCTTATAATTTTAAAAAGTTATAACCAAAGTTTGTTTTTCTTTTTTGCAAAAGTGGGAAAATAAACAGATTTCTATGCTTTGATCAATAAATATTTATACTAACAATGTCAGATTAAGATAAAATATAAATGTCAATCATCGTTAGTTGCCTATGAATGAGGATGCGCATGATGGTTAAAAGCTGCAGCAAAGGATCAGGACATTCTCCCTATCCATAAGGTACTCACAGCGGAGCTGCAAAGAAGGATAGGAAGGTAAAAGTGAGGGCATGCTGTTCTGGGATCAACACGTGTCTGCAAAAGCCTGGAGGTTCCACCACAATCTGTTCCAGTTGGTTCACTCTTGTGCTGTGACCTCAATTTTTTTTCTTTACTGCTGTTGGAGCTTCCTTGCACTCTAGTTTGACACAAGAACAGTACAGGCAGTGCTACACTCGCCCAGCTGAGAAGAGGGGATGCAGTACAGGAGATATCAAACAATGACACTGAGGAGGAACATTGAATTAATATCCGCTCATCCTGGGCTGCACAAGCATTTCCAACTTGGCAATCCTGTGAAATGACACTTTCAATTGGGGTCAATTGGACCCCTGCCTCTGGATTTCAGGCTGCTTCTCTGCCTTGGGGTAATCAAGGCCCATAGATATAATTAGAGTAAGTGTAGTTCAAGCAGTATAACTGAGCATTTGAGTAACACTAGGGGTCAGTGACAGTCCATGTAATCATGTAGTTAAGAGACCTTTCTAGAAATTACTTTTAGGTTTGATCAGAATATGTAGTATATAATAAAAAACAAGAATATGATAACATGTTTGTGTAATGCTAAAGAAAATGTCGTGATTTATCGGTTGAATTGCAGTTAATTTTCTCAGAGGCATTTGCTTGCAAAGATCAGTCATCATACCTCCGTTCATAGAAGTTTCAACAGTTAATCTTTTCTGTTTATATCTCCATGGTTTATAAACTACCATTTCTTCTCCCCTGACTTATTTCATGCTGGAAATGTGACTGTGGGGTCTCAGCTTTGTTTGCCACTTTTTCCTCTCGTAGTGGCAAAGCAAAATACATCAGTAGTGGTGACACAGTGGTCTAGTAATTATCTAATTGTTCAAGCTATGTCTTTCTTTGATTTATGGTCTTGTATCAGTGGCTGACCTGATTTATAATGAGTTTCCCCCACTTGTGAAAATATGAACCTGAATTATATGGCAGCAGTCCAATTATCTCTTTGTTCAGCTGAAACTCCTGCCGACATTGACAGTGTGCATCACAAATAGCTGCCGTTGAAGCTTTCACCTAATAACAATAATATGATCCATCATTTTAGATTGGCCCAATCGCACCTCCTTCTGTGTTACCCTATTCATTTGTCACTGTGTAGATGTACTCTTACCCTTTAAGTCTATAATCAGAAATGTCCTTATAATGGATTATTGTGGCTCTTCAGATTGAAGATTTTGTCACAGCATTTCACATTTGGCAGGTACCATATATGATAACAACTATTGTTTCTAAATTATGATGTCCAGAGGAGTGCAACCAAAACATGAGCAGAGGTGGAAAACAACAGAACTGCAGCTTTCATTAATCAGAAGGTCTTCCATTATCAAGTTCAAGTCACAGAGTCAAAAAACTGGGCACTAAATGGAGCAAGTTACTTGGCACAAGGACAAAGTTGACAGAAAACATAAGGCCCTCACACCCTGTCTGGACAGCAGGAGGCATAGGTTGAAGAATAGACCCAGCCACAAGCACATCCACTATACAGATGAGCTGCCCCCTTCAAATTAGCACCGAGCACAGACACTGCTGCTTGTGTCTGATGAAAAGATGCACGGCTGCCACTATTTGTGCCGCTAAGGCATTCATCAAATTAATTACTGGGGTATCCAAGCACCTCTCTGATACCTCTTTATTTTGAGTCCTGTAAATGGGGACTCAGACTAGTGCTGACAGAGTGGCCTAATACACCAGTCTTTCGCAGCACATAATTAATTGAAATCTTTGCTAGTTTGACAAATTGGAATGATGAATCTATCTTCTATGAATAGCTTAAGAAAAATGCATAATCAGTCAAAACCATACTGTAGAACATCCTGCGCTCTCTGTCTCACTCACTCACTCTCTGGTTTGCTTTCTGCAGCTTTGTATGATCCATTAGGCAGAGAAAGCTTGGCTTGTTGGGAAGACTTTCCTTCCTTTCACCACCTCGATTGATAACTTTGGCTTCTTACTTTAATAGAGCGGTCAAGGTGGAGGGTTTCTTTGTATAGTTCAAAATAATAGGAGAGAACATAAATCAAACCGCACTGTGGTTCACCACAAGAAATAGATTCATTCTATGGTCTCTAATCTCACAGATCATAAAAAAAATACTCAGATACCTATCTTGTCAATATAAATAAATTGAGCAAATCACCAATAAAACCCACTATTACCATTTCAACTCACAGGGAATTACCATGTGATTGATGATATACTGTATTTTTGCTCATTGTAACAGCAATGTTTAGTTTTTGCTGTAGTGTGTAGCTTTTGTCAGTAGAAAATATAAATGGCTATTGTACAGAATCTGCTCAGCACCAAAGATACAGACCAAAGCTGGTGACTGGCTTGTGTCGTTGGGAGACTAATAGATAAAAAAAACTGAAGCTATAAAAGTAGTAGTTTACCCAGTGAGTGACTAAAATGAATGATAAACAAACTTAATGTTCTGTTTCAGTGACACCTTGTGTTTAAAAGTCCTCTTCATTATATTGTTCACATTTTGATATCATAAGACCAAGATGACCCATAACCCTTCCCGGATCACCAAGCTTCTCACTCTATCTCTAAGGAAGAGCGTGGCCACCCTGCGGAGAAAACTCATTTCGGCCGCTTGTATTCGCAATCTCATTCCTTTGGTCACTACCCATAGCTTGTGAGTATAGGTGAGGGTAGGAACGTAGATAGACTGGTAAATCAAGATCTTTGGCTTAGCTCCTTCACCACGACAGACCGATGCAGAGTCCGCATCACTCCAGATGCCGCTCCGATCCACCCGTCGATCTCCTGTTCCATCCTTCCCTCACTTATGAACAAGACCCTGAGATACTAGAACTCCTCCACTTGGGGCAGGACCTCATTCTCAACCAGAGAAAACACTCCACCATTTTCCGGCTGAGGACCATGGTCTTGGAATTGGAGGTGCTGATTATCATCCCACCTGCTTCACACTCAGCTTCAAATCTCTCCAGCAAGAGCTGAAAATCATGGCACAATGAAACAACAGAATCACATTATCCGCAAAAAGCAGAGACCCAATCCTAAGGCCACCAAACTGGATCCCCTCAACACTTCGGTTGCACCTAGAAATTATGTCCATTAAAGTTATGAACAGAATCGTTGACAAAGGACAGCCTTTGTGGCGTCCAACCCTCATTGGAAACACATCTGATTTACTGCCGGCAATGCAGTGCTCTGGCACCAGTCGTACAGAGACCGGACAGCTCATATAAGGGGGTCCGGCACTCCATACCCCCTACAGAAGTCCCCTGGGGACACGGTTGAACACCTACTTCAAGTCCACAAATCACATGTAGACTGGTTGTGCAAACTCACATGCCCCCCTCCAAGACCTTGAAGAGGGTGTAGAGCTGGTCCACTGTGGACCAGCTCTACACCTACATCTACACGAGCGGGCTGAAAACCACACTGATTCTCCTCAATCTGAGGTTTGACTATCTGATGAACCTCTTGAATAGACCTTACCAGGCAGACTGAGGAGTGTGATCCCCCTGTAGTTGGAGCACACCCACTGGTCCCCTTTTTGAAGAGGGGGACCATCACCCCAGTCTGCCAGTCCTGGGGAACTGTCCTGATGTCCATGTGATGCTGTAGAAGTGTGTCAACCAAGACAGCCCTACAGCATCCAGAACCTTGAGGAACTCCAGGTAGACCTCATCCACCTCAGGGGCCCTGCCACCAAGGAGCTTTTTATTACCTCAGCGACCTCACCCACAGAGATAGGATAGCCTATGCCAGGGTCCCCCGACTCTGCTTCCTTGCCAGAAGACTTGTTGGCGGGATTGAGGAAGTCTTTGAAGGATTCCTTCGACCAACCCAAAACCAAAACGTCCCGAGTCAAAGTCAGCAGTGCCCCCCCCCCACTGTACAAAGTGTTGATGGAGCACTGCTTCCCCCTCCAGAATCTTCTTGAAGCCATCCAGAAGTCATTCTCCATGGCTTCTCCAAACTCCTCCCATGCCCGAGGTCTGCCTTAGCAATCGCTGAAGCTGTGTTATGCTTAGCCTGCTGATCCCTATCAGCTGCCTCTGTGTTGTTCGGTGTATAAACAGTCAGTGAACAACAGTCAGGACCTATCCCCCCATCTGAGGGCGGAGGGAGGCTACCCTCTCATCCACCAGGGTAAACCGCAACGTACAGGTGCTAAGTCGGGGGGGCAATGGGTATGCTCACACCTTCTTGGCCCCTCTTACCGACAGCAACTCCAGAATGAAAGAAGGTCCAAGCCATGCGCTGGGGTGAGTCCAACCTATCTAGCTGGAACCGCTCAGCCTCACGCACCAGCTCAGGATCCTTCCCTGCTAAAGAGATGGATTCCACATCATTAAAGCTAGCTTTTGCAGCCAACGATCAGACCGCAAGGGTCCCCGCCTTTGGCGGGCGCCAAGCTCACACTGCACCTGACCCCTATGGCCCCTCCTGCAGATGGTGAGCCCATAAGAGGGGGGCGCATGTCACCCTTTCGAGCTGAGCCCAACCGGGCCCCAAGGGCAAAGGGCCGGCTACGAGGCACTTGCCTTTATGCCCCACCTCCAGGTCTGTGTCCAGAGGGGAGCCCTGGTGACACAAGTCCGGGCAAGGGAAACCTGGATCCATTGATTTCATCATAGAGGTCTTTGTCTGGTCCCTCCCCTGGGGACCAGTTTGCCATGGGCGACCATACCAGGGGCATAAAACCCCCGACAACATAGCTTCTAGGATTGGGGAGGTGCTCAGGGAGGAGCCGCCACCTGTTTACAGTCTCTGTTAAAAAAAAAAAAAAAAAACATGGCCCTTTTAAGGTCAAACTAGAGAGGAAGAGAGGTGCACAGCATGTCAGCTGGTTTGACAAATAGAGCAGGTCTATGGGGGAACAGCAGATTCCCACGTCTGCATCACCACTGTCGGGTAAAATGAAGGGAGTTAACCCTGAAGCTAGCTGCAGCTCAGCCTAGAGGAAAGAAACTTGCCTCCCCCACTTACCTTAGTTTGGATTCGGAAGAAGGAAAATTTAACAGTTTTTTCTATTGGAGTTTTCACTGATAGTGGAGTTAACAGACCAAAACAGCACGGTTACTTAGCTGTTACAGAAAAGTTGAGCTTCATGAGAAAAGAGACCAGATGGAAAGATGAGGAAAATAAATGGTTTTGTTGTAGCTGAACACTCCTCTGGGTGTAATTAGTTCACATGACATAGCAGCGCCCCGTAAATGCGGCCAGTCCAGGTTCAATCCCAATGTTTCCTCGACCCGCTTTCACATCTTCTTGTTGTACAATAAAAGATACTAGATTCCACAGAATGTTAAATTTGCAACAAACAAAGTAAACAATTGTGTATGGACCACATATTTTATGCAAAAAACATCTCACATGTTCTACAATTTCTCTTTGGAGATTAAATATTTTTGTATCATTATTGATGACATTAAAACGACATCATGAATATTTGGTTTTGAATGAGTCTTTTTCAATTTATTGGAAAAAACAAAGCTTTCTCCTTATTTCCTACTATACTGCAGCATTGTTGTAAAAAATGTTTGTATTTAGAATTTGAGTACCAACATGCAAGCAGGGGATTTTGAAGAAAGATGGTTATAATAAGGTTTATTGAAGGTGAACATGGGAAAAAACAAAACAAAACATGCACAGCAGTAGTATATGTGTGTGGGCTTATTTGTACCAGTATGTCTCTGTCTGTGTAGTTTGAGAATACACTGAATCTGAAGGTTGCTGCTGTGAAGGACATATCTTGTCTATGGTAAGTAGTCATTCTTAATAGGTTTGGATGTGAAATATTGGTGTGCCAAGTAGGTATGTGACATTAGTGTTGTCCCTAGGGAAAACTGCAGACTGATCTCAGTTCAGTCAGTACTGAGAAAGGATAGGGGGCTAAATAAAGGCTCAGACAGATGAAACTATACCTCAACCTTATGACCTCTTGGCAATAATTTTCTACTGCCCTCTGTGACATCCATGGTTATTTTATATATAATATTGTTACCGGTAAAAGCTCCTTAAATGAGTGTGCTTTTCTAATTTGTCTCACTATAGTGTAGATTAGTTATTTTACTAACTTAACTATAAACCCCCAAAATGTAAAATTTGTGTTAATTAAAAACATAGGTTTCAATTTTGCCACATTAAATTACTTCTCCTCATTGGGTTTTTGTTGTCAGAAGTGACATACAATTGGTGGAAGAGAGTGTGAACCTGATGAAAACATGCATGTTCATTGGAGAGCTCAACACCACTACCTTTTAATAATGTTTAAACTTAGTGAAACTGGGAAGTTAATGAACCCCCCCCAAACAGATGTTAAAGGACTTAATTAACTATAACTATGACTGTAACTATAACAGGGGGATAAATTGTGCTGGGACGATTTTGGGCTGAGTCCTGGCACATCAGCCAGTGCTGCATCAGGATCTTAAACAATAAATAATTAAAACAATATTTTTAACAGTTAAGACAATGAAATTCCTTTGTGGTTCTTTTTCTGCAGTGAAATAACTAATACCGGGAAATTCATGGCTATCAGAGCTCATTTCACTTTCCAGAGTTAGAACCTAAAAATGAAAAAAGCAAAGAGGAGGAAGATTACAGAATTCTTCAAAAAGTAGACATCTGCAGACAGTTCCAATCCCACTGGCTGAGTAATGTATTTTCCTCCATCACAGTTTTCAGTTTTTATTTCCTGTTCTATTTTGTCCCCTCATTTTTTGTCTTGTTTCAGGCATCTTCACTTCCTGCCTTCCTTGTGATCAGGGTTCGTCCTGCCCTAATGTGTTCCACCTGTGTCTCATTGTTTTCTCCAGTCTCTGTATATATATGTTCCTTCTCATGCTCGCCTGCTTGCCTTGTGTAATTTGCTTTCTGCCTTTCCTTTCCCCATTGGATACCTTTGCCTGTTTGTTTTATGACCATCTGCTTTTTTTAATATCTGAAATACAGGACATTGATTTTAAGTCTCTGGTGTTGTCTGTGCATTTGAGTCCTTCATTCCTGACCCAGTTACTAAACCTATACATCTGTTAGACTACTAACTTACTGATCTTTCATAACAAGTTAACTGTGCTAGGTCACTTGTGCTTAAATCATTGGTATCAATACACTTCTCTATGGCAATTCTTCTTATGAAAATGCAAAGTTAACCAGAACAAAATAATGAGGAAAGAGGGTAGACTGTTTAGAGGCAAAGAGCAGAGGAGACTAGAGGAAAATGAAGTCCTCTGCAGGAGGAGAGAGGGGCAAAGGAAAAGATCAGAGAGTTGTGGTATCTGAAAACATATTGTCTTAATAATGTCAACCATTTCAGGTAGTTATCCAAAATAAATATGTAAGATGTTCTCTTCTACTGTTACTGGAGCCAACTTGTTACTTGTAAATGGTAAAATGGGCTGTACTTATATAACTCTTTTTTTAGTCATGTTGACCACTCAAAGTGTTTTACACCACATGTGAAAAAGTGTTTGCCTCCTTCCTGATTTCTTTTTTCTTTTGCATGTTCGTCACACTTAAATGTTTCTGATTGTTTCATCAGTGTTTCATCAAACAAATTTAAATATTAGTCAAATGCAGCACAAGTAAAAGTAAAATGACGTTTTTAAATTAAAGTTTTTATTATTTAGGGAGAAAAAAAATATCCAAACCTACATGGCCCTGTGTGAAAAAAATGATTGCCTTCATGTTAAAACATAACTGAGGTTCATCACACCTGAGTTCAATGAGAAATCAGGAGTGGGGGCAAACACGTTTTCACACCACTGTAACTATATCATTAAGAATATGAGAAAATCCTCTGTTCAAAAGAGAGCATTAATGGAAAGTGTCAAAACAATATTTTTTGTTGTTTTTGCAGCAAGTAAGGTGTCAAGATAATGAAAGGTCATATAATTCATACAATGTGTGGTGCCACTGTTTAATATGGCAATGATCATATGACTTATGATGTATGTATAAAAATATGTAATCATATAGTGCTTATTTTAGGTGTATTAATGAGGGAAACTTTTCTGCTTCTGCATTTTTGCATGCTAGTTTATACAGCATAACCAGCACTCCCCTTCCCCATCAATAATGTCTAGCAAAAATTTGTAAAGACATATCAAATACTGTATTACTTGTTTTTGTTTAGTGTATGTTCAGTATGTGTTTTCCCCTCCAATTCATGCTGCTAATCAGACAGAGGACAACTTGTAATCTTCAGTTAGTTACTAAAAGGAAAACCACTGGAAGGTAAGGGTTTCACTGGTTTAAAAGAAAAAAAAAAGTCATGGCACTCTGAATTATTTGGCCTTTGATTGAAATCCTTGCCATGGAGCGTGACATGAGCATTTCCTCTTCGTTCTCCTATTATCAGCCGAGCCTGTGGTGCACAGCCTAATCCCTCTTCATCAAAGCGGTGTGGGCAGCAGTCAGCAAGATGTGACCATCAATTAATCACCCGCGCTCCCCCTGACCAAGCTCAGTCCCTGCACAGATGTGAGGCCTCATTGGTTTTAAGCATTCTCACTGGGAGATCTGCTGCAGACGGAAGACTGCCACAAACTGGCTTTGTCAGAGGGCTTCAATGAGCAGTGAAGCTGTCCCCACCATGAGAGTAAGGCTGCTCTGAGGTCAGTGTGAGAGACTTACCATCAGATTAACCTCTGAACTGAGTCTTAACTACTTCCCTTTTATAGTCCTGGTTTAGTATCTAAACTTCATTTCTAATTGAAAGAATGCCCCATCTTATCTTACAATGACAGTATTCCTTCTCTTTAAGTTAAGACGATCAAGCAAGTTCATTTACTCAGTGTTACTCTCAGGGTTTCACTATTCTTCAGCTAAGCTGCTTTTTCAAAAACTCGTTGTCTTATTGAAAATCTTCACAATATTGGATAAGACTATTTCACCAGTGAATTTATCCTAAACCCAGTCCTGCTTCCTTGAGGTGCACAATTTCTTGTATTCAAGTCAGATAAAACATGATCTGCACACATACTTTTTATTAAAACACAGGTAAATGTAATTAAAAGTGTCTGCTCATTCAATTATGTTCTCTGTACTTTAAACAAGAAATGCACTATACTTTTTGCTACCCAGCCATATGATATTCCATGTAAATTTAAGCATATCTAGACCAGTAGCTTAGAGCACTGCAGAACAGAAGGGTTGCAGAGTTCATAAATGAGTAAGAATCTCCAAATGAGTTTGGTGACCTCTTAAACTCCATGAAATTAATATAAGCAGACATCCTGCAAGCTGCAGGCTACTGCAGAGCTGGGGGAAGATCACTTAAGCTCTCCAAGTTCCATAAAACTTTTATAAGCTGACTTTCATGACACATTGTAGCTGCTTATTGTTGACGACAGGGAGCAATACAGAAACAAACAAACCTTTACTGCCTTCACTTAACCCCTCACACAAGAACAGGGAAAAAATGGCATCGGAACATGAATCGCAACCCATGGGTGTTTTACTAAAACTAATCCCAAAAGATTTTGTTTTGAATTTGTGAAAATGTTTGTCCTTGTTCTTATCAGTTATGAGTGACAGATTTCTATAATTAATTTAATTTTGGACACAAGTTCTTTAAAATGATTTATATGTGATTATAAACAGAGGACAGTTCTTAGAAACCAAATATTAAAGTTGAAAAAATAGTCATGACTCTGCAAGATGAGCTGAGGTTTCCTTAGTTTTTTAAAACACTGTTTTTGTGAATGACCTTCACATCCATCTCAGGGGCCATGTTATATGAAAGATCGTGCGTGGGTGCCAGCAGATAGAAGAGCAGTTTGTCAAATGACTGGATGGTTGATGGCTCAAATCCCACTCCCCTGTCATCTGTCACTATCTCCTTGGGCAAGACACTTCACCATCGTGGTGTATGAATGCTTCAGTGGTGGTTAGTAGAGATGCACGGGGTTCTGATCCAATTTCGATATCTGAAATTTGGATATCGGTCAATAACAATATTTTCCAAAACCACACACCCCTTCTTAATAAGAGAGTAAATTATAAACAAAATTAATCAAATTGAAATGTTTTGCAAATTTACTTATAAAAAAAACAACCTTCTAAAATAAATCAAAGACAATGCCTGTAGATGCTTCATAATCTAAAAAAAACAAAGGTAGTTATAATTTAACAATGACAACTTCTTTTTTGAATATCTACAGTCCAAGAGAACATGTTGAAAGGTAACCAGGATGCATCTGAATAATCTGGGAACACAAGACTGTGGTCTGCAGTATCGGCTCAGAGGGCTCGTTTATGTTGAAGAGAACTACTGATCATAGAAGCTACTGTTCAGGTCTTCACATAGCCGATTTGCAAGGACTTCAGTTTGAAGATTCTACAGGACTGTGCAAGTTGCGAAAGTTGAAAATGCTCCTCAGTTCTATGTGCATTAGTGAAAGAACCGCTAACGCTGCGCTGTGAAATAATCCCGTCATGCTTCATCATCAAGCTGCAGTGTATGAGCAAAACAACCCAAACTAGAGATTTCCCATGCCATTCTGACTGACTGACCAGAATGGTAAATTGAAGCGACCTTTCTGTGGGCGCCCCCTTTAGTTTTCATATAGTCTGCTGGAAGTTTACTTAGAATGCCTAAGGAAGTGTCTGCTTTTCTCTTCCCTTCTTAGCTTTATAAAATTTTACCCCAGAACCCTTGCCATACACACATTTCAAGTTGCCATCTTGCTTTTTTTCCCATGTTTCTAATCAAAAATATTTTCAAATTAGTGACATGCTAAACTAGCAGGCAGCTCATTTCCCTTGTCAGAGCAGGTGTACGGTAATGCCGCATCTGAAATGGAAACTTAAAGTAAAAAACAAAGTAATTTATTTATATATTCAAGTTGTAATGGAATACTTCATGAACTGATTCTCTGTCAACATATTTTGTTAGGTGGTGAAGTACATCCCTGGATGCTTTTACTTTTAGTCATTGCTAAATGACTGCAGAATTTAGCCTGGAGGTTGTGTCTTCAAATGGTTACCAGCAGTTCCGGTGTGTTTTCTCCCTTAATCATAACACCCTTTTGCTGGCGGGTCAGTAGAGGTGGCCAGCCACTACTCACTCTCTCCTGGCTTCCAGCTTGCCTCCTCTTTATTGCTCTATATCCGAACAGGAGGCTCTTTCTCTGCCGCCTCCCACAATTGTACCGCCTTCTTCCTCTCATTTCCTGTCAGTCCCACTGTTGATAGCATCTTTCAGACTGAATGGGCTGGGAAGCCTCTGCAGCCTACCTCCACCTGGTGCAACCATGTCTTCCAACCTTTATCCCTGCAGTCTTGTAACAGGTCGCTGTATTGCTCATTTGTCCTCTGGTGTGCTTCTTCACATCCCCTGTCCCACAGCACAGTAAGCTCCACGAGGATTATATTTCTCCCTTTGGTGGAGAACAAAAATACGTCTGGTCGTAAGGTCGTGGGGATGACATCCAGAAACCGGAGCCTTCTCTTTGGGTCTACCCTTAGCTCCCATGCTTGGGCTGACCTCAGGAGGCTTGACTGGTTTTTGTTGGGCCCTGCTGACTTTGCTCCATCCTTGACAAAGGCATTTGCAGTTGGTGACCAAAGTTCTCCACTCGCTCTTCCCCAGTTTTGGGAGTTGGTCATTTCCAGACCATGTCTGCCTATGCAGGGGGCTCCCATCTTTGAGCATAAAATTTCCCTCTGCTTGGGCCAGTGCTGTAATGAAATCTCACTTCCGTCCTGATCTGGTTCTTACTCCCTCTTTACAAAACTTGGTGTCTCTTGAATCTCTAAGGGTCATGGCAACCCTGCACTTCCATCCTGAATTCCTCAAATGTTAATGGGCCGCATCAGTCTGGGGAGCAGGCCATGCTGGTAGATCAATGCCTTAAACTTTCCCTGGAGTCCAGATTTCTCAATGTTCTTCAGTCATCCCCCCGCTTGCTTCTCAGTGCTTTGGAAGTTGTTTCTGTCCTTCAGTGACTCATCGTACCACTTTCCCAGAAGATAGACCTACATAACACTT
Source organism: Melanotaenia boesemani (assembly GCF_017639745.1). NCBI lineage: Eukaryota > Metazoa > Chordata > Actinopteri > Atheriniformes > Melanotaeniidae > Melanotaenia > Melanotaenia boesemani. The sequence goes on from NC_055691.1 coordinate 27,314,280, forward strand.
ACATACATACATTACATAAACTGTAAACACAGGAACCATCAAAGCTCCCTCTCGGTGAAGTGAATCAGGATAATTCAGCCTGATATCCAATCCGTGAATCACATCAAGATCAACACTCAAAACTGATATTGGATCGGATTGGTTCCAGCTCTAGCGGTCGGAGAGGCCATTGGCTCATATTGGCTGCCACGTTTCCATCATTCTGCTACAGGGCAACTGTGGCTACACATGTAGCTTACCATCAGTGAGAATGATTGTGGAGTGGATGAAGAATGGATCCAATGTAAGCGTTTTTAGTGGCATCAGCAATATTGCCCAATATAAATCTAATTTATTATTATTATTATAAACTGGCATCTCAGCTGTGGTCTCAGTTCCTAGCTTCATTTGGTGCTATGCCCAGGGGAAAAGAAACCCGATGGATCAGATCTGTGGATCATTAGGTCCTCACACCCCATGCAATACTTTGTTGAAAAACCAAAACACATATTTGAAATATTTTTTAATATGTAAAAATATATATTATAGTTTTAACTGCAGTATTGTTTTAGGACAAATTAGGGATAGGGATAGGGATATTTAAGAAGCTCTTAAAAATGTGGACATTAATATTATTAATATCTGTGGGACAATAGATAGATAGATAGATAGATAGATAGATAGATAGATAGATAGATAGATAGATAGATAGATAGATAGATAGACAGATAGACAGATAGACAGATAGACAGATAGATAGATTGATCTGTACCGGGGCGACATGGCTCAGCAAGATAGAGCGGTTGTCTTGTAACCCAAGGGTTGCCAGTTCAGTCCTCAGCCAAGTTGAGTTCATGGCGAGGTGTCCTTGGGCAAGAGCGCCTTGCATGGCAGCTTCCATCATCAGTGTGTGAATAGGTGAATGTGATGTATGATGTAAAGTGCTTTGGGTATCATCCCAGGTACAGTAAAGCGTTATATATATACGTACCATTTATATATAGATAGATATTTGTTTTTTTTTTTCTGTAATACAAAGTCTACACAAACTTTGAAAATTTTGAGGTAAATATGATATTCGATGACTAGTTGTGAAATCAATGTTAGCTTATATCCAACTCTAGAAGCTATTTTTGTGCTTTTATGATAAGTGCTGGACATAACACACACAATATTATTCTTTTTCTGCAACCCTTTCATTAGAGTAGCACTCTTGAGAATACCACATACTGTATACCCCTTTACCTGAAGATGTGAGAAGCTTTTCTAATTACAGCTTGGCCTTGAAGGGTATATGCTAAGTCAGAGTATATTAAACTTATTGTAGCTTCTTCCATCATCATGAATCTTAATGCTGATCTTCTAAAAGGTGACATATTAAATATCTTGTCTTCCACTTGGTGGGATACTAATCTAAACATGCCTGTGGAAGTTAAGAGAGTGAATCGGCTGTTTAAATATGATCAAGCACAGTTATGCTAAGGGTATTTGCTGGAGGTTATCTCCTGTTCGTGGGTTAAGTAGCATGTTTTTGAGGAAAATGGAACACCAAGATAAATGGAAAGAGTGAAACGTATTTAATGAGGATGAAGCTGATGTCCCCTATAAGGATGTGCTCATGCTTAATGAGTTTTACCCCGAACCCTAAGAGCAGATTTACAGAAATGATTTTAACTGTGAACAAGAAAATCAAATAAAAAAAAAGTTTAGAAAAAAAAAAAAAAAAAATTGAAGATCATGAAATGAAAGTAAAAATCAAGTATTATCAGTCTCTGCTTTCAACCCTTTTGAGATTATATTTGCATCCAAAGACTAAAACAATGACAAGTACAGAAGCAAAGACATCTTATTGCTGTATTTTGACTGAAAGACAATCTGTATGGCTTCTTTTTTTTTTTTTTTTTTTTTTTTTTTTTTAAAAAGAGTAAAATAATTTAAATTCTTGTACCTTTACTGTGGGATTTGAACTAACATTCCCAGTTCTGTAATGCAACAATTTAGGCTGAATTTTTTTTTTTTTGTTTGTTTATTTTATTATTAGTATTTTTCTTCATTCGCAATCTGTTTCTTAAATCACAGATTTGGTTCATTTTTAATGTCAAATTTGGTTGTATCAGTTAGGTTAAGTTAGGTAGAGGCATATAAAAAAATGTCTTCAATACCTAAAGCAATTAAAGAGCTACACCAACATTATCAGTAAAAATTTAACAGCAGTCAGTACAGGCCAGCGCTCAATTTACAGAATGTGTGTGATGTTTACATTTACTCGATTAGTGTTTTTAACACTCAATAGAGTTTCTGCCAGAATAGTATTTAAAAATGATGTTGTATTGTATTGTGTTATATTTTTTATTTAATAAAGTACATATTGCACATTGATGAACGTAAGTAAAAAGAAATGCAGAGGTTTGGACACTAAGCATTACTGCTAATTTTCATGTTGTCCCTTAAATCCTAACACTGGCTACCAGTTACCTACAGAATCAATAAAGTGCTACTGCTACTTTATAAATCACTCAGTGGTATGGGGTTGTGTTATTAAATACAAACCCAGCAGGGCTCAGAGATCCTTGGGAAGCAGTCAGCTGGTAGTAACCCGGGTCAGAACCAAACAAGGTGAAGCTGCTTTCAGCTACCATGCAGCACACAGATGGAACCAGCTTCTTGATGGCCTTAAGTATGCCACAACTCTAGCCACCTTCAAATCTCAGCTGAAAACTCTGCTGTTTTCCTTTTTCCTTTTGATTGGTTTCACCTACTGCACTATACTGTACATATACAGAGTAATATTACTTTCTAGTAAAAAGTACAAAAAAACAAAACAAAACAAAAAAAATCCAATCAAGACTACTATGACAACCAAGGGATTTACACTGAATGTTGTTATTGGTAACAAAAGTCACAGTGACATTGTGCCTCCAAGTGATTGTTATTAACTGTGGACACAACTACACACAGTGCAACATGTTTATTACTCAAAGAGTAATACTGGCTTCTAAATAAAGTAGAATTAAGACAATGAACAGAAATAATTATCTACTAGATAAGAACATTAATAACTGATAGTGTGATAGTGCACCTTGAGCTCCTGTTCATAGACACATTATCTCAGAGAATGTTTACAAAACCCACCATCCCCACCCCCCCGCTTTCAACACATGACATTATTTTCAACAAGGACATCACATCTAATACCCTTGTCACATAATGAACATGCACCCATGTTGCTCCCTGTAGCGACTGACCAGAAACAACACAAAGAGGACTCAGTAAAACAAGCTTGGGGGACATTAACCATGCAGAGCTGCTTGCAGAATATCACATTTAAATATTTGGAGTTGCATTTATAATAGTTCAATCCTACTGCCTGTTGATCCTACACTGCCAAGGTTTTATGGCTTTAATTTAGAAGGGATTATTACATAAGAATGACCACAAAAATATTCTTTAAACAGAGATAACCTGCTTGTCTCGAATTTCAGTCCTTCATCTACAGAACGACAGAGGATAAGAGTGTCTCATTTGCAGAGGTAACAATGAGGGAATTAACTCACATGTGCCCTAGATCAATAGCTGTCACACTGTGATGGGCTCTACGTGTGTATGAATCATGGTTATAATGTCATGTGGATGATTTTTTTTTTCCATCTTTGAATACCAGAGAGCCTCATAAACTTGCTTCCACTTGTGAACAGGTGCACGCTTTGTGCAGTATGTACGCTGCAATAACCACAAGCACTCAAATGCGATCAGCAGTCAATTTTAGAAAATTTGAGTTTTTAATGTGGCACTCTGAGAAGTTACAAAGGATTTGGTTACAATATGAGGCATCATAAAGGACATTCCTCATGAGCATTCATCCTCTGAGAGGTGTAAGAGACAATTTGCATTAACTTACACCATCTAATAGATACATAGCATTAGATACTTAAACTTGACTTTATGTTCATTTACATCTCACTGAATTCTCTATTAAACATTGTAGAAAATAAAAAGATAAAGTCACAAACATTAAACTTTATTTGGTCAGTTGTTTTTCCTAAGCTTTAGTTTCTTAGCTCAGTAGAGCTCTGCAGCTGAGTGATATAGTGCATGGGATGATAAGATTATTAGGCATGAGTGAAAAGGCGAGGTCAGCACCAGGGCAGTGTATGCAATAATCTCAGTTACATGCATCATCAGTATAGAAAATGTGTGGGTTAGAAGCTCACCTAGTGTGTGTGATTCTGTGTGCATTTGAGAGTCTTTGTACATGTGTACATGTCTATGCTTGCGACTGAAACAGTGAGAGACTGAAAGAGTGAGAGAGGGAGAGAGGCACTCATACTGGATGCTGCAGCCTCCCCTGTGGGCTAATAGATTTGAGATGACATGCTCTCCGCTTCCATGCTGAATGTTCACTGAACTTTCTGGCAAAAGAGGCTGCCACTAAAGAGAGTTCAACCAGAGGTTAATATAAACAAACAGCAGAAAATGGAGAGCAAGGGATTATTAAATACAGGGATTACTGACAAATGTTTCATTGCGATTAGCCCCTGGCCTCCAAAGATGCTGCTTGCCAAAAATACAGTCACCCCATTGTTATTGTGATGACCATTTTAATGAAACTCTGAACTTGCAGGTCAGTTAATCCTCTCACTTGATGATAAACTGACATAAATCATACTGCAGAAAACATCTGGAATGCCAATTTTGATACTTTCTGTCTTTGAATTACACAGATTTGTTGGCTGTTCATAAGATTTAAAAGAGTATATTTTAATTACTTATCAGTTTTCAATTAGTGTTCATTTATGAAAAACTTAACATGAGGAGCTTCACCTTCCTCTTATTGGTCACTCTTAATTCTCCTTAGGAGTGAGTGTGAATGGTTGTTTGTCTCTCTATGTTGGCCCCACAATAGACTGGCAACCTGTCCAGGGTGTAGCCTTCCCCTAGCCTGCTAATTACTGCAATATGATTCAGCTTCCCTGTAACCCTGAATTGAACTAATTGGTATAGGAAATGGATATAAAGGACTGTTCAAGTCATCAGTGTTAATATTTTATGCTGCCCTCTAGTGGTTTTTTTATGTAATGCTCATGTTGTCACCTTACATGAGTGTGATGAAGAGGATTTAACTATCTGTAATCTGCAGTAACGTAACAGGGACCACAATGTTTGTTTTAGATAATGTGTTAATAAGTCTTTGTGCTTCCAGTCCTATGTCACTTGACACAATGCCAGTTTCAATTCTAAAGCACAGGAATGAAATGAAAACATAAATGTAAAAATGTAAGTTTATAAAGTTCTCATTCACCATCTTTTATAAAGCTGTGTAAAAGAACAGCAAAGAGCTGGTTAAGTGAAGGATGTGAGTTGTCCCTGCTGGGATTCTGAAATTTATCACTGCCAGTGCTAATGTGCAAATTTGGTGGTGTTAGCTGTGCATTGTTAACCGTGATTGTCATCTAATTAAATTGTGGTTCGTCACAAGAGATGCTTTTAATGGCAAGATAAGCTCTGGGAGTCCACTGAAGCATTCCCAAGATCAATAAAGATGTTACAGTCTGGAGTATGAATTGTCTCAGGGTTACATAGGTCAGTTGAATTAATTAGTACTGCAGTTTAATATCCTCCACTCAAACTTTCTGACCAAGCATTTGGTTGGTTGGGGCATATGTCTAGCCTTCTTTTATTTGCAGCTGGGTAACTTTATTAAGGATATTATCTGCTTTGTTTTTTTACTCTCCTATAAATGTACAGCGGATCTGACAATTTAGTTTGTGCAGATATTTTCAAGGTATCCCTGCTTCATACTGGATATCATTTATCGCTTCTTAGACGATTTTCCAGTTGTAGAATAAGAAGCTTTTTACCTTAAAGAAAAAACTAAATAAGTACAAAATGCTGATGCTACAATGACATGCTTAGATTTGCCTTATGTGTGCTGTTACATGGTGAGTTCAATGAGCAAGAACATGGCAAGCTAAACTCTCATTTTTCATGACTTTCTTTTTAGTACTAAATAAGTGTTAAATCCAAAAGAAAATCCATTTTTCTAGCAGCATTCTTAAATCCATACTAAAACCTGTTGTTTTAGTATGGATGGAGAGGGAGAGACAGAAGGGGTACTAACAGAGGGACGGTGGTGTCATTTGAAGCATACTAGCAATGTTCTGCTGCAGACATGTGACCATGACTGTGTGCACCCTGAGGTTCCTTACAGATTGTGCCTTGTGTCAGCAGAGCAAGCCAGGGGCTCAGCTCAGGCAACCTAACTGGGAGTCAAATCAGAGGCGCTCAGTTGTCACCTCATGCCTGACTGGCCCATGACCCTGAGGGCCAAGACCCTTGTCTGGGTCATGTACAGTCTTGTGACCCACTTACCAACTGATGGGAGCATGACAGTCATGTTATTATGTAGCAGCATCAACGTCACCTTCAAACAACAGCTCTACAGTTTGCAACGCAGTAACTTCCCACCAGAGCAGATGAATTTGATTTGTTAAGTTGCCCATAGATTTTCTACATGTAGATGAATAAATGACATAATGTGGCTTTGAGATTCAAATGATATCTTTGTAATTGATTATTTTAGTTGGTTAACTGAAGGATGTCTTGTGACCCAAGTAAAAAGATAATCCTTTTTTTTCTTGTTCCAGTAGGATTTTCAGTAACATTCAACATGCAAAATATTCCCACAGTACTGTATATTTTAATTTAAACTTTGGCTGGAAAGTTCAGAACAGAAGCGGAATCTAATTTTAAACACAGTTTACTTTTTTTGTGATCAGAGCTGAATTTATCTGATCTGACATGTGATATCTCAGGGGTGTGGAGAGGCACACTGGAGGCTGCAGAGTGGTGGAGGGCCACTTGGAGCCCATCACCTGCTTCCCTTCTTGCCACCATGTTTCTTGAAGCTGTGAGGCACTACAGGGCCAGGTCGCTGCTCCATGAGCCAGCTCTAATGCACACCATCCCCCTGTTTGCCCCCCTAATGGCCTGCACACTTTATTGTCACCCGTCTGCCTATGTACAGTCAACACTGGACCTAAATAACTTGTCTGTTTAGACTAACAAGTTTCCAGTGTCATGTTGATATATTCGTGATTTTTGTTTGCATATTTTAGATAAAAGTATATATATGGGATAATGCCTGCTACATGTCAAGCTTCAATAGCTTTTAAGAATCAGAAAGTGCAAGGGAAAGATGTTGCTCAAAGGTCAAAAAAATAAATAAATAAATAAAAGCATTGCACCTTTTTGCTCAATTTGATAAGACAGAATGAAACTGTGGCCTCGCCTTGTGCGATGGGGTCTATTAGCTCACCGACATGCTGCACAGTACGCCGTTTGAGCCTGTTACAGTGGCAAACTGCCTCGTTACCCTTGTGCCTTGTTGTGCAGCCTGACCAATTACTTTTGAACTTAAGCGGAAATGACATTTGTAGGTTTTGCACTCTGAAATGACTGCACATGTTAAAAGATGCATCATGCCTTTTCCCTTGCAAATAATTTATAGCACTCGCCCCCCTAGGGTTGACTCTTTGAACTTGGAGATACAAGCTTTAAATATAGTTGTAGCTGTGCTTTCTAAAAAAATTCACATATGAAATCTGTTACAAAAAAAGAATATATTCTTACAAGGACATTTTTACCATTATAGGAACAGAAATATGTTTTGAGGTAAAAGTTAAATAGATGATATTTTATCAAGATTTTTTTTTATTTTTTATGTAATGAAGTAGGAATTCCTTCAACATTCTTAACATACTGTTTTAAAGCATTTTACGAACATTGTTTCAACAATACTGTCTGTGGGAATGAAGAGAAAAATCCACAGGGTAATGCAAATACATGTTCTGATCTGTCAACATCCTTGTCTTGTTTTTATATGGCTAAGTGGTAATGGGTGGTGTGATGTATGACATGTCATGTTTGTATTATTAGGTACAGTGAAAGCCTCAGGTTTTGACTCCTTTTCTGCCTATTCAGCCCCTTTGAATTGTTACCTTACATATCCAAATTTGCTGTGATAGATTGGCAAATATGCTAAAACTACACGCTTTTCTAAGTATGCTGATCAAAGGATTTCTTCCTTTTTTTCATAAGATGAAGGTAAATATCAACCTAGAGATCCAGCACATGCTTCTAAACAAATATGAGCAGCCTGTGTCTTTATCAGTAGTGCCTAAAGCCTGTAACATGAAATAAGATGTGTTATCTGATATTTTACCAAATTTCATTTGATCAATTTACAACACATTATTCAACCATCAATACATGTTTTTCTAAAGACTTTTTAATGGTTACTTATCATACAAAAGATAATTTAAGAGGTTTTTTTGCATTTCAATAAGCTCATTTATACTTTATATCATATCCATGAACATTTCTGTGACATAATCTATTATTTCAAGACATAGGGGGTGATAAAATGTGAGGAAGTTGGAATTTTGTCGTCATTAACTTAGATGCATGGGGTAATACAGTTAGAGAACTTCTTCCACCTCTGCTGCTGGCTGTCATGATACAGCAGAATAAACACAAAGAAAATCAGGGGTGGGAAGGTGGGAGGCTGGTTGTAAACTCAGTCCTGTTCCCTAATCCCCTTGCTGAGTACATGTGTTTCCTCTACGGCAATTTGTCAAACACCACACTGCATGCTTGATGAAAGTGCCCCCTGGTGGTAATGTAATGGACCAAAAAAATAGATTTTGATTGTTCAAATTGGATGTACAAGCAGCCAAGGGCACTCTATGGCCATTTGAGCATTAATTTGCACAGGAAGAAACAACTTGTAGGGTCATTTATTTGAACTTACAACAATGTAAGGTAATGCATTTCTGCCAAATGAAGAAAAGACATAAAGGTATATTATATTATGCAAGACTATTAAAGAAAGTGCTGAGGCTGTTGTATTACTCTTTTTTCCATTATTATCAAAGCATTATCAAACTGATGTGTCCCCTCCTCTGTCTTTAGCTCTGAACTGTTGTGAAGTTTTAACATGGATGAGTAACCCACTGCCACTCCTTTGCACAAACAAATAAGCAAGAATTATCAGTTTGTGTCCAGCCAGATGGTTTTTAGCCTAAGTGTTATTGCAGGGACCTTACCAAGTGAAAAGGAGCCAGAGCAGGGTATTTAATCCCATCAGGAGGACTGCATTCCCATAATGAGAAATTAATAACATGAGCATGCTTTCAGATTAAACAGAGCAGTTAGGACCATTAGATCATTTTCATTGCTGGCATTAGGGCAGAGGATCAGTTTTTTTACCCGTATAATCCAACAAAATAGGTCAATGTCTATTGAGTATTAGTGCTGTGGCTGTGATCCTGTTGTTTCAGCTCTAGGACATGGAATTAACCTCAGAGACAGCTAAACTGAATAGGTCAGAGGCGGCTGGAAGGTTATGTACCCCTGGACGTGGGTGTAAACTGTGAATAGCACCTCTAAACAGTTAATACATCCTGACACTTTTCTCAGAGCTTGAACAATGTTTGCTTTCCTCCAGCACTGAATAAAAAACATGTTACTTTACCTTACACAGATTCTGTGCTTCAGCTAAATCTGCATTATTGTAACCTCCACACACTTGCTCTTAATAACACACCGCTGTTATAGAAGGGTCAATGTTCATGTACTGAAAACAGGAAGAAACTCTGGATTATTCAAAATCTGCACTCTATGAGGTTGCACTTTCCAAGAAATATAAATGATTTTGCAGAATTTTTAATGCAGTTTTAACCTTGCATTGCTTAAAAACAGTGTATTCATCCACAGCTGCCTGGCAGCAACAACCAGTGAGCAAGCAGAAGGCCCATTTAAGATCAGTGTCCTTAATAACCACACCCAGGACCTCACACTCAATGAGATGATGTGGGAGAGTCACAGATCATTCCAGATTAGTGCAGCTTGTTTTACTTTGCTGGTTGAAGCCCCCTGCCTCTCACAGTCATGCGCTTACCGACCCACACACACACTCTACCAGCTTGACACTGTTACCCTTTCATTGTGAAAGCAAGCCTATTTTGACAGGTAAAAAATCATATGCTATCATATGCTGTAATGTTGAATGTCAGATTTTATATTTATATATTTTTAAGAAGCTTTCTGCTTGTTGAACAAAAACAAACATAAATTGTGGGTTCATATTTGGGCTTATGTCCTATGTGTGTAAGTTGCTTCTGTGTTTGATCATGCTAAAACCATGCAAGTGATGTGTCTTGTGTCCAGATGTTTTGGATTTATTTTATTATTATTATTCAGATAACTGAAAAGTTATCTGTCAAATTAGTCAAATTATTATTAGTAGTAGTACCACTATGGTAAAATAGCTGCTTAAAGAGTTTGACTCTCCATGAGCTATTCCTCAAAAGCTAAATGACATTGAACTTCTTACAATTGACAACACCCGTCTGAGCAGAGGATACTATAATGCTGAGATGGGCTTAGCTTTTACAGTTATAGAGGAGACTGTGATGGTGCTTCTGAAACAATATGACGCCATTACAAGTGACAGCAGCTGCCTCATCCGTCCTTGTGTCCGTTATTAGTAATTCCTTCTGTCACATTTTAAAGAGCCAGATCACTTTTTCCTCTGTTAACCTCCCTGCCCTTACACAGTACCTCTGTAGGAGCGATCATAGGCAACACGATCAGCTGATTTATGGACGTCACTTAGTGTTGTGAGGAGGAAACGGCTAGCTGTATGGTAAATCCATTATAATCTTTCAGTATCATAGTTAACCCCTTTTTTTCTACCGATAAATACACAGATAATGGCTGTGTGGCCTGATGTGCCCCATTGGCATAACTGCAGTCTAAGTTAGCTGGGTTGAATTTTTTTTTTTTACCTTCCTGTCCATGATCATGGTAGCAGAATGATGGTCTGGCTGCTGTGCTGAACAAATGTACTGCCAAGAGGAGCCTTTTGAATATGGGGCTCCTCTTGAATCTTAAATGTTGTTCTTTATTATTATATTAAAATATGTTTTTTGCCAATTCTGCTTATAACTGCTGGACAGGAGAAACTGCAGAAGGAAAAAAGTAGCTGGGGTGAATCATGAGTCTGCTCTGTTGTGTTAGTGTGACCTAAATTGGGCAGTTTGACACATTTACCTGTTATTCCACATTGCGAGTGGGAACAGATGAGAGGGGAGAAAGTGCAGTGCCTGCAAGAGAGTGACACAAGAGGAGAATCACAGTGGGCTCAGCAGGATCTGAGTGCATTCACAAACTCTGGTGGCAATGCTTTGGAAATTTAAATATACCACATAGTTTTTGTTTTGTGTTACTATGTGTAGTAGTGTTCTTTATCATGTATTGATATGCATGAAACATAATCTTTCTACTCCAGTGGGTTATGCAAGAATTGTCAAACGTCTATTGATGATACCTAACTTAATAAAAGGTGCAAATTTATGTAAACATGTACAGTCAGCAAAAAAAAAAAAAAAAAAAAAAAAAAAAACAACAAAAGAAAAACAAAACAAAACTAACAAACAAACAAACAAACAAAAAAAAAACAAACAAAACAAAACACCGGAATTCTAAACACTGACAATACCAAAAATGCTTGGACACAACTTTAACTGCTGAACCCCAAACAAAATCAGCCTTGGTATTTTTACTTGTCTATTGTATTCTTTCTCTACAGACCCTTCCTTCCCCTTAATTAGACAAAATTCAACGAATCTCCTTGTGATGATGTGGTAGCAGCCACTTTAAGTTTTTCAATTTAAGGATTGATTTGGTCAAATATGCAGACAGACTAGATGCGGAGGACAAGCATGTTTTTGTACTTAATTAATTACTCTCTCGCATAAGCTGTCAATTAGGTCAGTGACCTTAGCTGCAGATAATCTTACATGGGAATCCTTGAGAAGTTCATTAGATTACTGGGGCATTTAAACTAAAGCTATCTGGTCTCAAATATGCAATCACCAGTTTTAAATCTGTGATTAAATACTTTGTGATTTTTGTTCTACTATACATTAAAGCAATGTTTCACTTTGTTGGGGGCACAAGGATATAATATACTCCATAAGGCTCATCCTGTAGAGGGCAGTGAAGACACATGGCACAGTATAAGTCTGGGCTCTGGCCTGTCCTCTTAAAGCTCTATATGTTAATGCACTCCAAGCATGGCATGTGTAACAGAAACACAACATATATACACAGCACTGACATGTAATAAAAGGAAGCTTTAGAGAGCCACTTTTCTGCAGGATAAAAGTGCCAGTGATAATCCTTCACATTGGCTGAAAAACTCTCTACCCATGGTAAATGAGGATTTTTATATAAGTAGCTGCTTTTGTTACTGAGGTAAAATTACCCTTGTCAAAAAGCATATTAAAGTCTTGTTTATATACATAAATATATATGTATATCAAAAAGTCCTGTTTAAGTGATATTTGGAATTGAGTTTGTCATGTTGAACAAACTGGTCACTAAATGGGATCTACCTAACAGTCATTGTCGTTGAGGCACAACTTTAACTTTTTTTTATTTGTATATATATATATCCTGATAAGAAATCAGATTTCCTAATATAATGTATCCCAGTACTTTAGTAAAGGCTTTCATAAAGATGAGAAACTTGTGAAAGACTTCTTTCTTAATAGTTTTTTCCATTATTCTCTTGTATACAACCAAGATGGCCAGTTTCTTTTGTGTATTTTTCCTAGATTTTGTCACCTGTTGGCTAGCTCTACTCTGTTTTGTACAGCCATGTGTCATGTAGATTATACTACCACCTTCTGACAACATAACTGAATGTACCTTATCCACTTAAAAACTGTGACTAGACAATGGTCTGATGCTCAGTTTCCATGAAGTTACATTTCAATTTATTTGCTTCAAAATCAATATACAAGTTCATGGATACAGCTAGTGAATGTTTTAGTTTATACTCCAGGTTTTTCACTAGAGTTTCTGAGAGGATTCAGTTTGTATCATCACTGTGTGATCGTGTGCTGATGATTATGGTATCTGGACCACTTAAAGATGCTTTGGTTTAAGTAAAAGGTGTTCAGAAAGTTATTGTTGATAGCATTCTCGTCAGAGGGTTAGTAGTTCTGCTTTTATCTTCTCTTATTTTATCAGTGTAACTACTGTGCTAATGTATTAATGTATTATAATGTATGTTTTAATTTATCTTTTTTTATTTATTTTTTTTAAGACAAGACCATGCCCACATTTAACTTTGCAGAAATCTAAGATTATTTTTATTGAAAAACAAAAAATTGGTAAACACTGATATTTTTGGTTCTTTATTGTTTGACTTTAAAAACTTGAGTTACTGTAGTTGCCACATTATCATTTTAGAGTTAAATTTTTTTAAAGCATTTTGGATTTTAACCCTGGACTCTGTTTACTGTATGTGCTTAATTTTGTCTTCAAGGCAAAAACCAAGATGTTGGAATGTATTTTACATTCATTTTTATTTTTTTTTTTAGTAGAAAAGACCAAATTTAAATTAATTGAATTTGGTGTAGCAAAAAAAAAAAAAAAAAAAAAAAACAAACAAACAAACAAACAAACAAACAAACAAAAAAAAAAAAACGGTTCCAGACATTCCAGTTTTTTTTTTTTTAAATTATCACATCTTTGGACATTTTGGCCAAAATGTTATGTTATTGGGACATTCTGAGCTTGACATTCAGCTGTCAGTAGGCTCTGCATATGAAGAAAAATCAGTGTACAGTGCTTGGTCACTTATGTCCGATGATTATTAAATGCCACTCTTACACAGAAGGCCCTGGGATGAAATCCTCCTTAGTGCTTTAGACTATCAGAGTGCAGACTCTCATCCAACATAATGTAGAGGATTAGACGAGTAATGCTTGTGAGGACACACGGTCCAAATTGGTTCCTGACCTGGCTGTGATTTTTGAGGAGGTAAGTGATGTGGATGAGCTAAATGAAAACACAGCAGATGTAAGGGGTACAAATACAGTAGCTTTACTTCCTGCTGTACCGGTGCAGTCAACAAACAAGGTAGTTGAAATGACTCACCATTCATTTAATGCCATTGTATTTTTATCTCATGTGCTGCTACTCCTTTATCAGTTTAATCATGCCTTGGAATCTTTGTTTCCTTTTGATAATTTCTTTTTACACAATGAGATCTTCTTTATCACATCATCCTGTTAACCTGCATATCAGTGGTCTGGAGAAGGATGTCTAGTGTCACATTATAAGCAGTTGAAAGTAAAAGATAAGACTTGAGCCTGGGTCATCATGGCAATCTTCCAAACAGCTTTTAAACAGTGTTTCAGAGTTGATAAACAACCGCGCCTGTAATTAATATTGTACACTCATGGTAAAAGGCATTCTACATAATTACTCTACTGTCTCCTCCAGAAATATGCACATTCAGTGTTATTATAAAGCACACCAGTATATCATATTAAGTCATAAATAATGGTAGTAGAATTAATTAATTTTATACACAACCCTCCTCCTTGTGCACTACTCTACATTTAACTATGTCAGCATTTATTGATGCGCTCTTTAAACAATGACATTTTACATGGCTTTTAAAGATTGCTATTTTGTGATTTGCTGATTTTATTTTAATATTAACATTGGTATTGGGTTGTCTTTTGGTTTCAGCTACATTCACTTTATAATACATTTCTTCCAAAATATTTGCACAAATTAAGATTTATTATTTTAGAAAGATTTTAAAAATATGTTTTACCTCTTTGCTTGTTTAATAGTTTGGTTTTTGTAATTATTCACTGCATTGTGCAGTGTAACTGATGGATAGAGAAGTGGCTTTTATGTTGACTTTATTCCCAAATTAGCTAACCAAGTGAATAACTTAGGAATAAAAAAGTTAAACATTTGTATTTAAAGTTGTGAAAGAAAGGACCAGTAAGTGATGCTGATGTCAAAGATATGACATGTTCATAGCTTTTATATAATAAAAAGTGCAGAAAGTCTAGTTTTGTGTAGTAAAAATAATATTTCTTCTAGGGGTTGTACAATACACGGCCATGGTCTGTAATACAGCCTACTAGGCGAAACAAGGCAAATTTATTTGTATATTCATGTACAAGACAATTCAAATTGCTTAACATAAAACAATAAAAGTAATACAGATGGTGAAAAGAAAGCATTAAAAAGTAGTAAAAGGCAGTAACAAATATCAAAAATCATGATAAAATAATAAAGTCATAAATTCAATTGAAATGATTAAAAGCAAGATAAGTTAAATAGTACAGTAGAGATTTCATGCATCGGTGCATGAGAAAAGAAATGTTTTTAACCTGGATTTAAAAGTGTCTACATTTGGTGAAAGTTTAATCTCCACTGGCAGTTTGTTCCACTTGTTTGCAGCATAACAGCTAAATGCTGCTTCTCCATGTTTAGTCTGGACTCTGGTTCGGACTAGTTGACCTGAGTCCTTGGATCTAAGAGCCCTGCTAAGTTTATTCTCTGAACATATCACAGTTGTATTCTGGGCCTAAACCATTCTGGGATTTGTAAACGATCAGAAGGATTTTAAAATCTATTCTGTGACTGACTGGAAGCCAGTGTAAAGATTTTTTTTAACCTGTAAAGATTTCAAAACTGGTGTGATGTGTTCAGATCTCTTAGTCCTGGTTAAAACTCTAGCAGCAGTGTTTTGGATGAGCTGCAGATGTGTAATGCTCTTTTTAGGAAATCCTGATAAAAGACTATTACAGTAATCCAGCCTACTGGAGATGAATGCATTGATGAATTTCTTTTGGTCTTTCTAGGACACTAAACTTTTAATTCTGTTGATGTTTCTGAGTTGGTGAATACTTGTCTTAGTGACATCTTTGATGTGGCTTCTCAAAGTCAGATGTGAGTCTATCAACACTCCAAGGTTACGAACTTGGTCAGTGATTTTAAAAGCCAGAGTCTCCAGGTGTTTACCAATGCTGACCCTCTTCTCTTTGCTACCAAACAGAATAATCTCAATGTGTTTATTTGCTCCAGACACTGATACAGTAAGTCTGTTGGGCTGCAGTCGTCTGGTGACAGTGGCACATAAAGTTGTGCATCGTCTGCATAACTGTGATAATTAATGTTAAAGTTCTGTAATATTCGACCCAAAGGAAGCAGATACAAGTTGAACAGAATAGGTCCAAGGACCAAGGACTGACCCCTGCAGGACTCCACTAGTCATTGCCACTTGCTCAGATTCATAGCTGCTAATTGTAACAAAATAACTCCGGCCTTTTAAAAGGGACCTGAACCAATTAAAGAAGTAAAAACTGTTTTTTAAAAAGTCTAATGATATCATGCCCAGAGTACATGTTGTTGATTTCAGATGTCAAACTATTTCTTGTAAGATTATTAAATCAACCATATAAAATTGTGACATAACCTCAGAGTTATTTCTAGACACAGACTACTTTTCTTGTTTCACTGTGTGGTATTAATATTTTTTTAAGTGTTTTAATTTTTTAGTTTTAGGTCACATTATTTTTAAAACTAACTATTCTGCAGTTAATAGTTAACATTAGGCCTACTAAACCACTTGATAGTGGATCAGAGTACTTTTGTGTTACCAAGAAGAATACCGCTTTACAAATCCTCATGCCTTGTCGCTCTTTTATTCTTTGGCTTATATTCTAAAATTGTTGATGGATAACAGGAATGAAAAAAGTAGCATCTTGCTAACAGTGTTTTATTAACAGTAAACAGGTTAAGATCAAATTAAGGGTGTGGGGTTTGATAGCTACAATTTAATGAGTAATTGGTATTTTATTAACAAACAAATATTATATTAATGAGAGATTATGACTCTGCAGTTGGTATCGTTAGCATCTTATGTATTGTATCAACAGCAACATGTTCATTAACTTTCCTGTGATTGGCAGCTGCAGCTGAGTTGAAAGCTAGTGTCTGGTACTGTAGCATCAAAGGAGCTGCATTTAGCCTGCAGGTTCTTCTTCACACCTGAAGTACAATTATTTGCTACAAACACACATATATTATCACCCAGAGACATGCTCGATTTCACTTTTACTTTTTGACTCATAATATATCTATCTATCTATCTATCTATCTATCTATCTATCTATCTATCTATCTATCTATCTATCTAAATATATATATATATATATATATATATATATATATATATATATACACAGATTAAAATGTGTGTATACGAGGACATCAGCGAAAGTGTCAATGCACTTGTAGTTTCTTTCTTCTCGTCAGGTTTTCTTTTCCTCCTTTTTTTTCCATAAATACAAGACGTTGTCTTTGATGGCTGCTCGACAAAGAGAGAGCTGTCTTTAGCTGTAACCTCTCTGCACCAGAATCTGGAACATGACACATGTCAGGCTGTGATAAATGGTGCAGAGTCTCAGTAATTTCACCAGGAATGCCCTTGAGATGCCCAAAACCCCAATCGCAAATGCTATTGTTGAATTACACCATAAAAAGAAATTCTTCCCTGTTGACATGATAGGAATCATGCTGAAAATGGAAGATTTCTGTTAATTCTCTCCAGAATACCTGTAGTATTTTGACTACAGTGTATGCTATCAAAAATGAATATGAACATATCACTACCAGTAACAGGTGATGATGCAAAAATAACTTTCATTTTCATAATTTAATAGAAAATGTTGGCAAATGTTTTGTATTTAAGATTAAAAACAAAAAAAAAAAAAAACAAAAAAAAAAACAAAAAAAAAACTGTCATTATTTCTACCACAATTTGTTCCTGTTGTTAAAACTTGATACTGATGAGTCTGATGTGTAAAATTAACCTAATGTTTCAGATGGATGGAATGCATTACCTGCTTTACTTTTCAGCACCATGCAGGGCTGGGACACACATGCTTATCTTCATGTAGAGAACTGATTTCTGAGGGTTTCTGAGGGTAAAATGTCAGTTTATCTCAATGCTCAGACTGAGGCTAAATTAAATAAAGATGTAGTAACAGTAACATCCATTACACCTGGTGCAACTTAGTAAATACTTTTTAGAGACAACACTGAGTAACTGAACATTGCATTTGGCTGACAGTGATGTAGTTGGTCCCCCTTCTTATAGAATTACATGTTGCTCATGATGTATTTATGGTATGATAATGTAGATCAGCTGTAGATTTCTTTTGATAAATTGGATAACACTTACCACCACTAAGACACTTCATGTGACTTGGATAATGTATCAGCAGTTTTTATAAATCAATATGAGAGCACAAGAATGTTTACAAAATAAAAAAGACACTACTGCATTAGAAAAACGCATTCTCTGTTGTAAACTATGTTGCCTTTAAACAATGGCTACAATTATTGTGCACCATTAAGTCTTGCTTACTATTAATGAAAGTTAAGAATAGACTGTGACGAATAGTTCACAGAGCCATGTCCCATGGAGGCTTTTCTGTAAAAATAAATGCAGGGATAAAAAAAAAAAAAAAAAGCTGAATTATTGTCACTAGTGTTTTTCCCCCACACTCACTAAGCATTCGTGTGTGTGGTGAATTGCCCGGCAATTAATCCAAAAACTATGGCTAAACTACCCTCTGTGATATCCTTTCCATCCTCTGACAAATAGAACAGAGGGATCTTAATTAGGAGGGAATGTGCTGCAGATGTATTAGAGCAGCGATGGGAAAACAGATGAGGCCATCACACCACACAGCAGGGAGCTGAGAAGTCTGGTCCCCCAACGCTGTGTCCCATTCATAATGCCACGAGTGTGCCACATGCCTCTGCTGTCATCTGCATAGTGCCACCAGGGCCCCCAGGGGCAGGGGAGGTCCTTTCTATCCACTACTTTGAGTTCAGCCTCTCATTGGTATGCTTTAGTGCACTGGCTCATTTAAGAAAGCTGCCACCATCATATTGACCCTAAATGGTTTTGTATTAGGTAGTAATGGGCCTCCACTAATGTTTACTTCAAATATGATCAATTCAGTTTTATCTATATTATTCTCCAAACATATATAGAATTATATATATATTATCTAATAAAAACTCAAGAAAAGCACATGGAAGCACAAATAATATTTATTTTGACTCTTAACAGTTATTTATTTTATTCTTGTAAGATTGGTTTGAGCATAGCCAACATTTCTTCAGTGTAGTGGATTTCTAAAGTTAATACACATGAAAAGGAAGTAATAAATCATGCAGCCATATCTCCATAGCTTTGTCCTGTGTCTTGGCACTTGGTCTGTTCCTTTTATTTATTTATTTTATTTATTTCCATGTTGGTCATTGAGGTTCCTTTTTGAAAAATAGCCATAGCTTGACTGTGTCTATTCAGCTGGCTGCCTTCAATTTTATACCTGCAAAGTTTCAATCTAGGCCCTCCCTGCGTCCTTTAACATTTGGTGCCCGCACCAGAACCCTCCCCCACCTTCTTTTCCCTTTTCCAGGATTACTGGTACAGACTGCACTTGTGCTGTTATTTTCAACCCTGGCGGACAGGGGCTTTGGTATGTATTCTGGAAATACTTCAAAGAAAAGCAAAAAGGCAGCAATTTTCTGCTTGAATATCCCTCTGACTAAATCCATTGATCATCCTTGGGGTTCCTGAGAGAGAGGGAGTGAGATGGAGAGGCATGTTTTATCCTCTAATAACTCCTACCTTCACCCCTTCCTGCTTCTCTGTTGTTGTGTTGTTGTTGGTCGCACTTCTGCTCTATTCCTTGGAGAGCCGCTGAGATTGAAGTTATTTTATGCTTCGACTCCCCGGGCCCCAATTTGAAAACTCTTGTGTGTCAGTTTTCACACACTCCTGTCATATGGCAAAGAGCACTGCAGAGTTTTTCCTGTGAAGGCATCTTGTGGGGCATTCTGCTTCTCCTGACAAATAGGTCACCTAAAGAGGACTGTTTTATGTCACTTTTAAAGTTTGATGAAGCATTTATGTGAGTGCAAGATTTGTTTGTAGAAATTCTTGATTTCTGCTCCTTAATGAAAGTTCTGAATGGGATGGTGAAACTCTTTCACATTTGTGCCCAGATATATTGCACATCTTTATATGACTTCATATTTTTAACTGAAGCTACAATTAAAATTAATGCTGCAGCCTGACAGGTAACGCCTAAAAATAAATTAGAGATTAATTTTACAGGGAAGATTTATTAGGCGTCAGCTAAATATGAGTGAAGACAAAAGAGAGAGAGAGAGAGAGAGAGAGAAAATAATAAAAGTCTCTATCTCTTGTTAGTAGAGTAAAAGAACTTGTTTATTTTGCACTCTGCAGAGTGGAAGAATATACAGTATGTCAAATTGTATTAATGTACTTTTAAGGCAAAATTGACCAGACTCCAGAAACTTCACAATACCCGTACACTCTTCACCCTTGCCTTCAACCCACACTGTCTATGCAGCAACATACTGTAGCTCTTAGACTGTTTATTGTCGGTGTGGTTCTGTTTTAATTTGGGGCTGTGTGTCTGTTATAGTGCTGGGAAGATTCACTTCACCATATGGGCTCATTCATTGTAGAGTTTTCTCTGAATCACACTTCTGTTGTCTTTTGCAAGTAATTCATTGATTGAGAGAACATTGCTTTGCTATACTAGCTGATAGAACACATTCGGATGCATTTTGATTGTATTTTTTTGTTAACTTTAAAAAGCTGAACTAGTTAAAAGTCTTGATTTTTTTTACATTTTAAAACATATACAATTATCTGTGGAAAGGTTTTTCCTGGTGTGTCATTGATTTGTACTCTTTACTGCTGAGTCAGAAACTTTTCTGTTTAAATACAGCATGAAAATGTTGTGGATGTGTGTAAGTTTTAGGGCTTTATTTTCTTCATTTCTTTGTCTGAGTTTAATCAGTTTGTGTATACATGCTTTTATTTGTCTTACCTACAAGGTCTGTTGGTCATAGTGCTGGAGGATGGCTTGGTCACAAGTGAGCTCTGTCTGATTTTGGTAAATAGGCCCAACCCTCTTTACCTGCCAACATCCTCCATATCTGGCAGGCTCAATACACAGCAGCTAATTGGTAGGTGAAGACAGACAAGCCAAGCTCAATTTATTGCATTTTAAAGACAACCCATTCACTTTTCTTCTGTTATCTATCTGAGTCTGAAGGTTGGAACACTGCTTTCCCCCAATGTATGCATACATTTGACGTCAGATGCCTGTGCAAATGAAAATTTGAACAACCCATACAGAGAACTGAATAAACAGCATGTTTCTTTTTTTTTTGTTCCCAAGAAAACAGGTAAGCTAGTAAATTAACTCAGGTCCTTACCTTGTCAGCTGTAGTATCAGAGGTGCCTCCATATGTTGAAGCAGGTTAACACCATAACATGGAAGTAGACTAAAAATAGCATTGTATGCACATTAAATATGCATAAACCAACAGCGTGTATGACATGGTATAAACTTGGTTTTCTTTGGCTTGATTGCTGATGCCCAAACCTTGACATTTGTGATGCACTTTGCCAGGAACATTAAGTATCCGAAAGTGATAAAGCTTCAATTTGCTAGACCATTAGACTAATTACTGCAATAATTAAGTAACTACTTGATTAGAACTAATGGGTACCTAATTATCCAGGAAGAAAGGATCAGGTGGTAATTTATAGAGTCAAGCTGATGCCTTCTGACTTAGAAATGCCGATTACTAAACATAAGGGACTCAAACTGGTGAGAACAGGAAATGCCATTTGAGTGTTTACTTAGTTCCTGTGGCTAAGACAAACAGTTTGTTAGTATCACATCACATCAGTGAGTTGTTGATGATTGTTAATGGAACACGATACACATCAATACATTATACAGGATGATTAGCTTGTATCTATTTTCTAATTAATCCCTGTGCACAGGCCGATTTCAGTAGTGTTGATACTGATTAACAGAGATAGGGAATTATTTTACCAGACATCGGATGGACGGACATTTTTTTATATATAGAATTTGTTGGTGTGAGATTATGTCTGTGCGTTGATAAGATCATACAAAATGAATGATTTATGCTTGATTTTAATTATGTTTCACAATGAGCTCCTCTTCCAAACCCTAAAAATGATGAATGGAGATAAATTTAAAATTTATAGAATTCTACAATTTGCATAAAGTGTATTATCTAAACATATAGGTGAAAGGTAAGGGCACTAAAAAGGTCTTTAAAAATTGAGTATATTGAATGTGGAATATGGACATTATCTATCAAACCATCAATCTGCTAGTTACTTAATGTATAATTGTTACAAGACGTGCAGCAGTCAAGCCTAGTCTGCATATAATATGCATGACTATGAATGGAAGTAAAAGCGAAAGCTGACACTTTGTGATGTACAGGTCTTTTTTATATTAATGTTTGAGTAATATGTGCCTGGAGGGTGAGCTATAAATTAAAAAGGAGAATTGAGATATAAATTTTTATGAGTCATCCTCATTTATTTCTATTCTGTATTTGAGAATGAAAGAATCACAGTTATTCGGATTAAATAGACAATCCTACGCTGACAGATTGAAAGCTGGAGGTGCATTCAGGAAGCGCTTGTTTTCTTCAGCATTACAAAGAATGCAATTAATGAAAGCCACTATGTCGCAGCATTTTTGTAGAACCTATTTTGTCCTTCATTTAGAGCTGAATGGCTTTTCCACATTTATTGTATCTTGACTATTTTTGGTTTCTAACAAGTCATTTAAAGATTGCACTTGGAAAATGCTTCATTTATTTATATTTATTTTTTCTTTTTGTCATTAGGAAAAATAACATTAATGACAATATCTTACTTGCTACACATGGTTCCATATTTGTTGATGCTCTACGAGGATTTATATGGTTATTTTAACAGTACGCAGGTTAGTTTGTATTCATGATGGTCTGCGATACGTGTCCCACAATCCTTCTTCTGAGGAAAACCCTCTTACAAAAATGCTGTCATCACAGAATTTGTCCAGGGAGTGTGCAATTGCAAATGAAAGGACACTGTAGGAGAAGGTGTGGGGTCTCCAGCTGACTGCAACTGTGAGTGCCACAGTGAGGGTTTTTAACAAGATGAGCAGTGATGCCAGAGTTACCATGCCCGAGATTTCTCCCTCTGAAAAAAAAGACCTCTCACAGGAATATGCAAACTCGGGGCAGGACAAAAATAACATACTTCGTATGTGTTGTTGTCATGTGTGGCATTTGGAAGTAGGGGGCTCATATATCTTGAAACTGTGGTGTCAATTAATCAAGTGTTCATAGGCCATGTTCTATAGGACATCAGTGCTGATGTCTGAAACAGGCTCTGACCACGGATGCTTGTATTTTTAATACTTTGCAAATGTCTGACATTAAGAAAACTAATGAAGTTCCATAGTTTAATTTGCTTATTTGTCTGTGTCTTTGTAGGATTACTTTAAATGTTATGAGGTGAGGCCCATCTTAGAAGTGGTATATTAGATCTCATAAGATAACACTTTATAACTCAGCCGCCATCTTCATTTCTCCCTTTCCTCCAACACTGCACTGACTTCATATGCAGTCTAATCATGTGCTAAGAGCTGATGTGATGTAAATGAAAGTAATTAGGGAAATGTCAAACACAATTAATAAAACAGGTTTAAGTTGTGAAAACACTTGTCAGCAGAATGAATGAAGATCTCGCCTCTTGTCTCCCTGATGCTGCCCTCCCTTTTTGCTGCTGTTCAATTAGGTCATAGATTGCTCCTAAGTTACTGCTCCCCTCTCATTTTGCCTTTTACCCTCTATCTCTTGTTCTTGCAGCCTTTCCAATTCTATGCATGAAGACCTGTGAGAAAGGAGGAGGGGGGGCCTCCATCCTGTGGAAGGGAAATAAATTTGCCTGTCCATCCACCGCCTGGATGAAATTAATTGCCGACTCCTCATGCTGTCTGGGTACAACTGGGGCATTAACATAAGCAATTTGCGTCCAACTTCTTCTGCCGGCTGTTTAATAGAGCATCCGACCTGGCCGATAAGGCTTAAGGTCCCTGATGCATTAGCATTTTCATAATATCAAAATATTATAGCACCATGATTTGCTAAAGCCCATTCATTATTGATAAGAACAAAAGGTTTGGTAAATTACAAAAGGGGAGCATGACCTATAATTACGGGAAGCAAATTACAGTGTGCTGTAAAGTCAGTTACATTTTGAAGGAAAATAATGATGCTGGAGACCTTTCTCCTTCCCCCAGAATTGTAAAAAAATATTTTTGTATTTTGTATGTATATGTTGGGGTGAGAAATATGCTCCCAGGTTCATGAGGGACAATGTTTACACAAGAAAGAGAGCAAGTGTCCATGGCCCATGCACATACTGCATGTGAAAAATGGCCCATTAAGCAAGTTAGTTCTGGTTAATGAAGCTACTGAAGATTTTTATGCTCATAACTGTCAAATGATGGTTTTATTCAGCATTCTCAAACTACAACATGGATTTGTTTTTCAGCACCTGACTAGGACTAGCAGAGATACAATAATAACACATTAGTTGTTTATTGTGTTCTTTTAGCTGACACCTAATGCACATTTGTTAATGACAGGAAATATGTTTCTGAATAATGTCCAAGCCTCTGCTGTCTAGCACTGAAGTGTCTCAGTCAGTGATGACAACTTTGATATCAGCTGCTGCACTTACTGAAACTGATCTACTTTTATTTTTGTTTTACTCTTTTATTGATTTGTGATGATAGAAGACATTGAAAGGTTGATTTCACAAGTCAAAGAGAAACGGATGACAATATTCTGATTAGAATTCTGTTTATTATTTCAGTCCTAATTTTAATGCCTGTGATGACTTTATTTAAGCTTAATAGATTAGCCAACAGTGACGTTGCATGAACCCTAATTAAATATTGTTCTATTCGCTATTAGTATTACAATATAACCAGAAACTGTTCCAAATGATATTTTTTTCATATTTAATCTGAATTTTTTTTTTTTATTTTGCTCCAGGAAAAATACATTAAATTAATTTTTAATTATTTAAACAAGTAAAAATAACAATTAAGAAATATAGGTGATGTATAAAACTATTGAAATAAACTGTTTAAAAGTTTTGTTATATTATTTTTACATTATATTGCTTTTGGCTAATGTGGAAATCTTTCATGCTCTTTTCTGGTTATGATGCAGATGCAGAGTTAGAGTTGTGGGCATCCTGGTCCACGTTTGGCTGGGGCACTGCAGTGGGGCGTTGAGCCCTGCATTCTCTTTGCGCTGGGTGGCTGGTGCCCACTGTGGCTGACGGCTGTCATCCCTGGACCTCTGAGGCCTGTGCTCCATGGCTGTGGGGTTCTTGCTGGGGCTTTCCTTTGCTGTTTTCTGGTTGGTTGCATGGCAGTCCTTGTGGTGAGCTGGCCCCTGGGCCTTGGGCCCCTCTTTGTCTGTTTCTTAGTTGTATTTGCACAATCACACTCTACACACAATTTATTTCTTATATTTTGCACTCACACTCAGCAATGTGCTTGTTTTTAAAGTTGGTGGTCAGGATTTGAATTACAAGGGGGTTTTGGGGAGAGCCTCGTTTCCAGGTGTGCACTGTGACTTCCCAAGTCATGTGCAAACACACAGTACAGCAGTGGACAGCAGTGCAGTCAAAGAAAAACAGGTGACTGCCAAAAATATTCTTCTTGTACTGTATGCTTCTGATACAATCAGAAACATCTCATGTAGGGACTAAAAGTTTTGGAATCACCAAAGCATCAACATGCATAGTTGCTGCTTGAATGGCTTGCATACAACAAACAACAATCCTGTCAGCCTCCAGGCTGAAAAACACAAGTTATATCCTATGTTCTTCGGAAAATTTAATGTATTAAATAAATAAATAGAGCCCTGACAAATTAATGCTTTGAATTTGAGAATCACCAGGAACCTAATGGAAAATAAGATGGAAAACCTTGTGTGAAAAAGGATTTTAACGCTTCCTCTCAGGTGTTTTCAGGTGAGTGTCTTCAGGGGAGCTCATATGCTTTTGAAGCTCCACTTAGCTCTTCCATAATTTGAACCATTTGCTGTTTTTGTCGTTTATGTTTTTCTTAATTCTTATTATAGCTGCTCCTGATGATTATCTGCTTTGTTTTCTTACAGAGCCTATTGGGTGTTTTCTGTTAAGTTTCTTTACAGGTGTAGTAGCTGGTTGTCTGCTTTCTCTGTTTCAGTTATACAGTTGTTGGTGTTGCTGGCTATCTTTTGTATCTTTTTCTCCTTTTAATATCTTCACTCCTCTTTCTTGCTTTTCCTTACATTTCCCCTTCCTTTGTTTCCTCCTGTCAAGTCCGGGATCAACCTAGTAATAATCACAGTAACAAACAAGGGCATCAAGGGGACCCTCAAATCCACTAAGTTTTAAGTTGTTTTGCACAGCATGGCACACTATTAGCATTTCTTGACTGACAGTCATCTTTCTGAATTATGTAAAATTGTGTTTTGGTTAGTTAGATGGTAAAGTAAAGCACTTAATACACCTGGCACACTGTATAATGTGTTAGGGGTTGATTGATTCCTCAGTTTGGCTGGTAAGAGCATGTGTTACAGACCATTAGAATGAATAGAATTAATGGTTGATGGATATACAGCTATAGGTATATATACATATATGGAGTCCCGTGATGTTTTTATTAAGGGTGGGACTCGATTAATAAAAAAAAAAAAAAAATTGAATTGAATTGAATCTAATTAATTAGATTAGATTAATTAACAACAAATGATCTAATTATTATATGCTTTGTTATTAATTAATATAGATTAATTGCATTTATTCACATAACAATATATGTTTCAAAAAGCAAATTTTTTGTTTTTTTTATTTAAATGGATTTTAGTGGATGACTGAATCAAACAATAGACATAGACATTAATATTGCAAACTCAAGCTCTATTGATGTCTGAAAAAATAATTGCATTGCAAGAAATGTAAAATATCACTGGCCAAAAATTAAACAGACCTGACGTTTAATTGCCATTTAAAAAATTCAACCCAGCTCCAGCTATGAAACAGCTCCAGTTGTTCTCTGATTAAGAGTCTACAACATGGTACAGTACTTTTAACTTTTTAAATGTGTTTGTCCACACTCTTCATTAATACACAATAATATCTGATGGTAAGCCAGAGCAGGAGCAGCCAGTAGGAACTCCTTTACTGACTGCAGCTGACAGTGCTTTTGGATGTGGGATACATGCTTTTACATCAGTCTCCAAACGTCTCTAATAACACCAGAAAAAAAAAGTCTCAAAACTTGCTAAATATGGTACCAAAGTAGCTAAGTTAGCAACACTCTGACGTGTGCTTAGTGTAATCGGTGTACCAGAAAATCATGCAGTGGCAAACGTTCTGCTTTCTTTGGAACGCAAACTGTGATGAAATGCATTATTTTTTTTACATGTGTTAATCTTTTCGTAATTAATTAATTGGATTTAATAGGTTAAAGTAGTTTTTATATAAAATGTCACTCTTTGATTCAGTCAGATTTATTTCTGTTTTGTACATGCATGGTTGATTCTAAACCATAAAAACTACGTCTCTGTTAAACAGACACTGTAATAGTGTATTGCATAAAAATATCATTATTCTGGACTGTTGTCTGCAGATTCCAGCTCCCTCACAAAAACATACTGAAGACACACAAATCAAACTGAAATGAAAGATGGTTACTGTTTCATGATGAAAGCTAAAACATTGTATACTTACTACATGTTTTAGGCTCCAAAATGGTTACATACCTGTTTCTTTCTTGTGTTTGTTTTCCTCTGGGACATATTTATGTTTGGCATGACAGTTCACAAATGTTTACAACATGCACGATTGAATATTTCTAAAAGCTCATCAGAAGATAAGGGGGGCGGAACCTCGTGGACTGTCACATCAGAGAACTAAATTTAAGCCCTACATAATCCTGTCTGACTTCTCACTTTTCTGCTTCAGTGTCATTTGCAGTGGATTACGATTAAGCACAAAAAAGCACAAGCTATACATGGTAATGGTTAGATATTAAAATAAACATGGATGAGGTTAAAAACAGGGTCTGCTTGACCACTGCCTCATATACAAAAGAACATATTACTGTATCATAATTTCTTTGCCTATGTTTTGGACGTGTGTGTAACTATGTATTTGCATGGTTTCTGTGGTCAATACATATTAAAAGTAATGCTTGTCTTGTTACTAGAATAATCTATAATTACGTAATGATAACATTACTTGGTAAATATTGAAAACACTACAATCCCTCCAAGAAATTCATAGTGAAGTAGTCTACCATATATCTTTATGTATAAGTGAATAGTAAAGTAATGAGAGTCTTTATACAGTAATAAAACCTGCAGAAATTATTCTCTTATCTCACTTACCCTGATGGAGTGGACTGAAAAGTTTGATTGTGTCCTATTAGGCCTGTCTAATCACTGCCACTCTGTGTCCCAGAGTGCTCCAGGCTTGTTATCATTTATTAACCTCTAGCTGTGATGTCGCTCTGTCCTCCCCTTTTAGTCATACGGCATTACAAATCACAGATATATTTTCCAAAAGAAACAATGGCTATGTAGAGAGAACATATTGTGAATCCAGGCTTTTGTTAAAGGTGACTTATTCACCACTCTCTCTTCTTGTCCCCCTCTCAATTTCTCTCCATCTAATCTTCCTGTGTCCCTAACAATAAGAATTAATTAGCTTATTTTTCTCTGGTTGTTGAGAAGCTCCCCATCTGGATGGAAGACAGTCCTCTGTGTGCCTGATTAATGGTGTGGAGAGATAGTTGCCAATTTGAAAGCTTTGCTGTGTGGCCCAGGTCAGAACTTCCAGAAGGCGACCTAATGCTAGTCCAAGATACACACACACATGCTCAGGCTAACAAACACACACCCAAATCCGACAGATATTATCGTTCTCCTTTTTGATCAAGTAGGAGCTGCAAAAGTTCTAAGCTCTGAGATGAAAAGTCATCTTTACGCGATGGAGGGATGAAAAATAGGAATAAATGGTAAATAATATGCTCTGTAGCTATCTGCATCAGTTTAATGTAAACATAATATAAGGCAGCTTATATAAAAATGTGCTTTAAGTCCTTTTAAGGTTTAAAGCTGCTTTTAAGCTTTGTGTGGCTGACTCTTTATTTACAATCATTAATGTTAAATTCAGTAATATTCTTCTGTTAAATTATAGCCCACTCTGTATTTTAAAACATTTTAGTTTATTTATCTATTTAACCTTTAAAAACAAACAAATAAACAGTACAATCAAAGGCATTGATAACTGTGAACATTTGCTTACTTTTGAATTATTTGTACACTTAAATATAAGGTTTATTGATATACACTAGTTTAATATCTCTTTTTATCTTATGCAAATACCATGTTATACAACTAGTGTGTTCCCTGTCTTTGCTCTTTTATTTGCCCTGATGACTGCTTTCCAAATGAATGACCTGAATTCACAATTCCCCTCACTTTTGTTATCTGTGGAGAGCCATGGTTTTAACCAGCTAGTTGCCTGGACCAGGGAAAGGAAGGTCAAAGCATCTCTGTTGCCTTGACTCATTTGTCACTAATGTGTCAAAGAAAAGATGACATTTACAGCCTGGTGAAGTGACTGTCTTCCAGCCCATCAGGCACCCCTGTGGTAATAAATGTTTACCTTTAAGAAAGGGGTCTGTGGGATCAGGCTTTTTTCTTCAGATGTTTGAAGGTTTCCTTGCACAGTCTGCCCTTATTTTCTCCACTTTTCACCTCATTGTCAAACAGAAAAGAATAGAGGTAGTATTTACACTGTCATCATTATGAATTCAGAATTCATTTTTGTTTCTTTATTTTTTATTGAATACCACGTTTGAAATTAAAATTTGGTATGATTCTGAAGTTATCTATGTACACACAGTTGTATAGCATGATTTCACCTTTAATTTTGTTCAGCATTTACACAATTAAAACAATTTACATTATAATGTGGAAGAATAATAGATGTGATAAAAGAAACTCATTATAGGATTCTAACTACAAAACAGCAAATGTGCGCCTATACAGAGGCTGCTTGCCAACAGGCGAACCAGGCAAATGCTTGGGGCCCTGAGCCAGATGGGGGCTTCCAAGGGGCCATCCAACTTTGAATCACATGCAAAATCTGCAGGTTACCCAAATATATGACCTGACCTAAGCTACTTTTTTTGGGTCCCTTCCATTGGGGTAGCAATCTAATCGGTCCGACCCAAAGGATGGAGCTTGACACACTGCTATTTTTTGAATGATAGAAAAAAAAGTTTTGTCCTGTTGGCTCTTCGTTTAGAGCAAAAGCTTTTATTTTCGCTGATTAAATCTCTGTTTAAAATGCCATTACGAATCACCACCATGAAGAAAGAAGACAAACTGTTGGATGACCGTCATTCTTCTTCACTGTTTCTAAAACATGTTTTGGTTTTTCTTTAAGGAACTCTTTTTGCTGCAAAGGTGTCATGGTATTACACAGCTGAGGTATCTGTCACCAGCTGGCTGATACTCCACATCTCAGGTAAAGCTATGGCTGGCTGTGGTAAAGCAACAAGATTACAGTTCACAAATCATTCCTGCACCCTAACCATCTCTTCCTGACACACACCCCTTGGTGGAAACAAGGCTAATGACCGTGAATGACAACTACAGAACCCCCTAAAGGGGCCCCACCCCCACCTCTTGGTCTTGCTGCGAGTAGTGGTTCGTCGTATGTCAACAAAGCATGAGAGAGTATGTTTATAAAAATTAGATGTTTTCTATCTGGCAGTGACAAAAAAGATATATATCAAAAATACAAAAACAACGAAAAACCAGGAAGAGTAAAGAAGAGACCATGACAGTGGAAAGTAGTGCAGATAATCGAGAAGCTAATTTAGCTCAGACTGTTCTTCTGATGACTACCTGGGTCTCAGGAGGCTGAAAATAAAAACAGATAACTTGAATAATATCAAATTAAATCTGTCACATTCAGCTTAACTGTAAAGCTAAGAATGTTAAAATATATTATTATTAAGATATCTGATGTGTACTACTAAAGTGCAGCAGTGAAAGTTATTATTATTATTGTGTGGTAGTGTTTATTTTTTATTTTCCATGTCCAGTAGGCTTCATGCTTCTGAAAAATACTCATGTATCTGTTGTATTAGCTGTAAATGTAATCCTAAAGGGTCATAATGTAGGTTTCTGAACATAGTTTAATCTCCGGTATTGGAACTACATGCAATCATTTTGCTCCTGTTTAATTAATTGTAGTAAATAATGAAGTAGGAGTCAGTAGAAATGAAAGTTTAACACAATGATGGCCTGGTAGAGAACAAAAGAAACCAAAAGTTATTTTAACACTGAGGAGTATAATTAACAAAACGAGGAGGAGGTGGAGCAATCAGCAAAGTCATACTAGGTGTGTACTGAACAGGAAGTAAAGAAAACAGAACATACAAGGGTGTGGCTCTACAAAATAAGACAAGAAACCAAAACACAAAACTCAACAGAAACTAAGGAACAGAAATAAACCCAAAGCAAAGAACCATAAAGCATGACATTTAATGCTGTAACAACGCCTTTAAAGATGACATTATTAACATGTTATTGTCATTGTTATAAGTCTAAAATATCATAATAAAAGAAAAATAAATTCTGGTACGAGTGTTCATTGCCTCCCCCGGATCACCCCCAAAATCTAGTCATCCCTTGTCCCATAGGCTGCTCTGCATTGTTTACCCATGTCTCCGATTGGTCAGACGCTGCGGACACTACCCCTTTTATGCGTGCATCTCACTGATCAATATTAGAAAACCCTGGGTTGAATTATAGAGTTGATAACAAGCTTATCCAGATCCAGAATGTCTGGGTAAGTAAACCCAGGTAACAAAGAGAATTCCTGGGCATGTTAAATGTTTTGTAGTACAGGCCTCTAGTGTCTTTGAATATGGTTTTCGGTGGAAGAGAGCATTAAATTAAACTGGAACTGTATGTTTTTGTTTCGCATTTTGTATCAAAATCCTTTTCTTAAAATTATTAAATGACTTTCATCAAATCTGGATCAAATAAGAAATGTGAAACAGGCGGATATTGTCAGCACTGCGGTCTGCTGAATGGTTTGGACTTTAAGTTTGTATATCCAAACGTCTGTGTACAGGCAAACACATACCAGCTAATATATTTTTTGTCTGTACTGCCTGTGAACTGAGCTAGTTCTAAATCAATGGAAAGCAGCAAAAATGTGAGAAAAAGATGAAGAGAAAAACCAATGTCTGGGCCTTGAGGGCCAAGATGCAACATCACACCAGACTCTTATCTCTGGACGCATCTTTCCCCTGAGAGGATTCTACACTCCAGCAAACAGCAGGATTCAAAGGTATATCAGGTGCATGACCCAAGGGTTAGTGAAATCTACAAGCAAGCAGAATCAGCTGAAAAAGTCTGACGCAGAACTAGACATCATGTGGATAGCATACAACTGTACACACATGCACATGAAACGCATAAATGCAGCTTGCTGTTCTATTGCACATTGACTGACACAGAACACATGCAGTCACATAAACACAATCTTAGACTAACTGAATACGGTTTCTGTGTTATATTTAAACAATAAAGACTAGAATTAGTTCTTTCTACCTTATGCTCACAATTGACCTGGGTGAGTTAATTTTAAACTGAGGTTGATTTGATACTGATTGACTTTACATTATGCTAAAGCGTAGTGCATAATATGTTGCATCTCTGAAAAAAGAATCGAATATCAGTCAATTTTTCCCTCATTAACCTTTGGTTCATTGCTTAATGCAGGCATGTCAAACTGGTCCAGCAAAGGGCCGTGTGGCTGCAGGTTTTTGTTCCAGCCAGCCAAGAGCACACAGTTTGACCAATCAGCTGTCTGAAGACTGAGATCAGTTGATTGAATCAGTCAAATCTGGTGTGCTGCTGCTTGGTTGGAACAAAAACCTGCAGCCACACGGCCCTTTGCTGGACCAGTTTGACATATGTGGCTTAATGTGTCACAGGCCAAAGGCCATTGTAATCTCTCTCAATGGACACACTGTTCTTGATCAATAGGCTTCTTGCTCAGCAGCTCACATTGTTTTATTTTCCTGCTTGTGTTCCAGAGTAAGGTGTGAAAGGATCATTCCAAGTCTCAAAGGAGAGGCTTCTTTCAATATCCTCAAAGTAGCGGATCCCACCCACTCAATTGTTCTCTACATAATCATATAAAAAGATTCAGGAAGAGTTGTTTTTTATTGTTGTTGTGTTTTTCCTCTGCTGAACAATGCCCTTCCGCCACAGGGTCCCATAACAGCCCACCAGTCTGTGCTCAGCTCACCTCCACCCCTCATCCCACCCTTGCTATCTCGTTTTCCTCATCTGGCCCAGGCCCACTTCCACATCTACATCCCATTGTCTGTGCTAAGGCAGCACGCGCAGGGCTGCGGCTAGTCCAAACATACGCATCTCTTTTTCTGGATGGTTGCCAGCATTCTTTGAAAAACGTAAACTTGCTCCTTTCCAAATTAATTTAACAGTTGTGTTTTACTAATGGAACAAAGATTACAGTCACTCTACCTTTCAAGAAGGGTGTGTGCATGTGATTGCATGTCTTATTGTGTATGTGCATGTGTATGTGTCATATTGTATGTTGGGAGCCATGCATGCACGTGTGTCGGAAAAACCAAATCCCAATCCATCATGGATTCCCCTGAGGTGGGCCAGCTAGTGTATGTGTGTGTTTGTCACTGTCCCCTGTCAGGAAAGAGGGCTGGAGTGTGTTCTCCGGACAAACCCCCTTTTGGCTGAGGAAGTGCTCCTCTATATTGGCCTCTTTGTGACTCGCTAATCGAGCTTTCCTGTCAGCAGGCTGCACAGTCCCAGTGCAGGGTGCACTACGTGATACAGACCCACTCCGGTGCTCCAAGGGAAGTTCTGGGATCAGCAGATAACAGCACAGCTCCCTCCTCTAACACGCAGAACAGCGTTGCCGCTCTCTGTCCATGCATGAATAAAGAAAAAAAAGAAAAAAAAAATCCACTAATCTTTGCTGCAACCTGGCAAATATCTGATGTGGAAAGTCCATAATTTTAAAGAAAGAAATACATTCTCCAAATAAGGAATGAAATTACATCCTTTTTTGCCTACTGTGTAACCATGACATTGTTTTGTCTTTTGAGATACTTTTGTGTGTCTTGCCAATTTTGTAATTAAAACGCCCTCCCACCTAAATTTTGTACTCCACAGTGGACCATCATCCAACTCAGTCTTCATCAGATAAACAATTTCTCCCTTATCATGTATTAGAAAGTGATATTTGAGAATGACCACAAAGAACCCTTGCTCCTTGATTTAAAACTAATTAAAAAGTGATAATGTCACTGCTATGTAAAATTTCTGGTTATTTAAGAATTTACTTTAGGATAATTAAGGACTCTCAGGACATAAATGCCTTACTGCAGACATCACATGTCATTAAAACTGTATCTGTATTTATATTTCATGATAAAATTTTCTCCACTTCAAAGGGCCTATGACATGGTTTTCCATGTCCTATGGCTAAAACAAACAAACAAACAAACAAACAAAAAGCAGTTTAAGCATCCATCCGTTTTCTGTACTGCTTAATTCAATTCAGGAAAGCTGGAGTCTAGCCCAGCAGTTACTAGGCAAGAGGCAGGATTCACCCTGGACAGGTTGTCAGTACATCACAGGGCCAACACAAAGAAACAAACAACCGCTTAAACAAAATTCTCTCAGTTTTAGAGTTACAATTACTCTAACAGACATGTGTTTGGACTGTGGGAGGAAGCCAGAGTATCTAACTCACGCATACACAAACTCTGCACAGAAAGGTCCAGTTTGAACCCTTCCCCAGCCAAGGTTTAAACCAGTGAACCTCTAGCTGTGAAGCAGCAGTGCTAACCACCACACAACCGTGCAGCTCACAAGTTTAAGCATATTTCTGCATATTTATGTTGAAGAAAATTTGTTTTATATTGAGCAGTGTCAAACTCTTGTTCATGTGAGTTTCGTCTGCCAAGCTTTCCACTGAGCTATCAAAGTTCATGATGTTGCAATGGTGAGCACAGTCAGCTTAAAGAGAAAGGGTTCCTTGTTAAAAATCAATTAGATCTGAGGACTTTGTGGAGGACTCTGCATCTAACATGTATGAGTTTGAGTGTGCACAGTTGAATGTTTCTGTAGACATTTCCCTTATGACTTTCACGCTGGGACAGATGCGCCTTCACTGAACATCAATGTGGTGTGTGGAAGTATAGATAAGGGTTGGAGGGGCTTGAAGTTGATCCACAGTTTATGTACCTTTGTTAATAACAGAAGTAATATGGACTATATGTAAAAGCAAGCTGGCATAGCAGATCTTGCCACTCAAACCAAATATGTTGCTGTCACTCAGCCATGGTACCAACTTAAAGCTAGAGCAGGAGATGTTTTACTATATTGCTTAAAATTCCCCGTCACATCCTGATTGCAGCCAATTAATTAAATGCTCTAACACAAAAAGTAACCTGTTGTACGGAAAGAACTGAAAAAAACACCATCCAATCATTTTAATTGGCTTGTTCTAAAAGATTGGTTGGTTATATGTCTATCAAACTCAACTGCCATTTCCCCCTTCCTCTCAACCCCTCTGTGCATGCCCCTCTTCGTGCACGAATTGCGAGAGCAGGAGCTCTACTACTTGATAGGTAAGATAAAATTATCTTTATGACTTATGGAGAATATTCATTGCTTTTTGGCATAATATTTTCATTTTAACAAGTATCCAGCCAGTTAGAGGATAAAAGGAATTGGAAACTGCAATGTTAATAATATTGTAACGTTCGTTTTTATTGGGCTAAGTTTACTAAGCAAAAAAAGCTCAGGATACACTACACGACTTTGACAGAGTTTCCCCTCGATCTCCCCAGTTGTGCATAGTTGGCACTAGTGGCGGGCTGTCGGCATGACGAGTTGGTGCAGAAATCTGTTACTGTACAATGGGTTTCAGAGTCAAATTGGCAAATGTGTGAGGCGAAAAGACTGTGCCCAATTGCTGTTGCAATATTTCAAACGTGATTGAATTTTTCAAGGAAAATCTGGTAGTGTGTGCAGTTTACCTACTCAAATAAAATACACACATCACCGTAAGGAAAAGGTTAGCGAAGGTTAGCGAATCAATGCTGCCAAGCGCTTGGTGAGCCGTCGGTAACAAGCATTTGCGCATTGATCTCCTATTCTACCTTTAATGTATGTCCTATTCTACCTTTAATGTATGTGGGGTGGGGGGGGGGGGGTGTTTGTTTTGACAACTTGGGCTCTTGGCAATATTCTGATCGACACTCATCAAGACCATCCCATCCACCAAAAAGAGAAGGAAGAAGAACTGCATACCAGAGATCAGGGTTTACTGAACTCATCAAAGGGAGAAAAGAAAGAGAAAGATATGGAGAAACAGGTAACTGGGATGGACAGTAACACACTTGACAGTGAATGTGTTTGTAGATATATATATATATATATATGTGTGTGTGTGTGTGTGTGTGTGTGTGTAAGTCCAGAATCTCAGCAAACAACTCAGAGAAACCATTTCTATGACCACCAAACAAAGTTAACACAACAATCAACTTAAAGGCTTGCACAAAGTCCGAAAAAATATGTAAACAGCAAATTATGGCGCCCTGTGTCCACCCGACAGCATGAACACAAACAACCGATACCATTACTGAAAGCACAAATCTCAAAGATACTAAAACTGTAGGTTCCATCTGGCTATGACCAAGATTTACTGAACTAGAGAAAAAAGAGGGCCCAATTTATGCTTCATGTTTGTAAAACATAGTCATAAAATCATAAAATGTCTTACCTTTGCTGTCTTGCCTCAAAACTTATATCCACCAGGATGAAACCCCATTTAGTAAAAAAAAAAAAAAAACCCTACAGGCTTCCACTGACTACATGCCGAAGTGTCCTTGGGCAAGACACTTAACCTCACGTTGCCCCCCGATGTGCCTATCGGGGTGTGAATATGTGTGTGAATGGGTGAATGTGACAAGTAGTGTAAAGCTTTGAGTGGTCAAACTGACTGGAAAAGCACTATATAAGTACAAGTCCATTTACCATATATAAAGATAGATAGAGAGAGAGATGTAGAAAAGGTTTGACAACCACTGCTTTACAACAATAACATAGATTGTGTTATCACTAAATATGTCACCACACTAACTTGTGCTGATCTCATATTGTGCCACCTTCAGTTAGATATTGTTGGTACCCATTTGACTTCACAGAGAAATAGACACAATATTTGGCATTCTTGATGTAAATACCATTGATTGTGATTGTCTTGTTTCTTACTTAACATACAACCCCACAATATTGGCTGGAGCTCCATGTATTTGTAAAGAGGAATATCAAGTGCTGCTCTGAAACCTGTGAATTATTATGACTTTTACTGGTGACATTTTCCAGCGGCATATGGCAGTAAGCTCATGGGAGAGTGCAGCTTTTTGATGAATACTTGAGTCAGATGGACCAAAGGACAGTGCTGCTGCCTTCTGTTTTTGTCTTGTGAAATGATAATGTGGCCTCAACAAGATTCCGAAGCTCACGAGCTGTTGTTTTTAGCTTCAAGAAGAAAAGACATAAGGAAAGGGATAGATCTATGTACTTAAATGTGTTTGGCATCTGCTTTTTCACTGTGACTTCTAACTGAATGCCAGTCTTTGTCAAGTATTTGTTTTTTCACATTAGTATATAAATTTTATACAACATGAAATATATAGAACCTTTCATTTTTATGTATTCTCGCAGATAGTTAAAATTCTTGTAAGATTTCAGATTGCATTTTAATTTCCCCATTTCACAAAAGTACTTGTAATATGCTTTTGTTTGCTTTTGTTTCAAGTAACGCTAACAACTAATTTAACGGTTGACACATCCTGCCTTTTCTGAGCACATTTTGCTCATTTTATAAGAAATATCTAAATGTCATAAATAATGAGCTACCACAAGCTGATTTATTTATATTTACTTTTTTTTATATTTAAGAGTGATTTAACTTAATCGCCATCAGATGTTAACAAATTAGGAAAAAGGGATTATTGTTTATGTCTTAAATGGAGAAGATTATTTAACATGAGCTATCTGTGAGTAATGGAGGAACTTCTGGAATTTAAAGTAGAATGAGATTTTTTTATGTCAGTTAGCTGGCAATCAGACTTGAGAGTACACCTTGTTTGGCATTCAGTGTATCATGACAATAAAGAATATCTCCAAAACACGCAGAAAAAAAGTAAAAAAAAAAAGAAAAAAAAAAAAGGTTTTCCTTTAAAATTAAAGCTAAGATTTGTTCATGAATTGGTCGATTGGTTGGTTGCTCATGGAGACACAAAATGAAATCCTGTAATTCATGTTGATCCACACTTAGAGCCTTCATGGACTGTTCTGCATGTCCATCATCATTGTAAAACCCTCTTTATTACACCACTATGCATCGATTTAGCTTTGACCCTCACCATTCTCTGAACTTATGTGTGAAATCGTCATATACACCGTTAAGCAAGTAAGTATTACATTTTGATATGGCTAAAAGCTTGGCTAAGTCTACGTGTAAGGGCATGAACACACACACTCACACATTTGCATTCTACAGTTTCCCTGAACAAAATCAAACTGAAAAGGGTAAAGCAGGAATTAATTATCCATCTAAAGTAAATGTACTGGAAAATATAATTTATGGAACAATTATGAAAATGGTGCACTTATGTGAAAACGCCACAATAATTTAATTAATATTTCATTGGATTACTCTTTTAATTCGTAGCCCTGTTTGGTGTGTTGGAATGTACAAGGCTGTTGAGTGGAGTGGTATTTTAGGTTTTAGCTTGGATAAAAAAAGAAGATGGTGGTGGTGTGGGGGGGAGGTTGCTTTCAATGAAATTGGAGTTTTAAAAGCTTGCAGCTACCGCCGTAGATCCAAAGTGTAAATGTTCTGCAGGAGATTAAAACATTTAGAAAGTGAGACCCCAGCCCTTATTGTTGAGATATATTATAAAACAAATTATTATGCGATGAGCAATTCATATAAGGATATATGCAAAGATTGCTGGTAATATATTTCATGTAAAGTTAAAAAAAAAAAAGTTCAGTGTTTTTGTATACTTTGGGTATTTCTGTGTTGCTTAAAGCGTTTTCTATCCCTGTGATTTTCTGTCTAAATTGTAAATTTTTTGCCCTTCTTGCCAGCCGTTCACTGGAAAACCCTGCACTCTGTGCAGTCTCATTGGCATGCTAAAGAGCCCTGATATTTTTGTCTTACGCTTAAAGAGGCAGTTACGTTGAGGCATTGAAGGCTTATGTCCAGGGCATTTTAACGTTTTTCTTTCACGATTTTTGGAAGTTGGCCAAGTAAATTGAAAAGATGGGAAGGTTAGAGAATGAATAGAGAGGTTATTGACAGTGCTGAGGTTATTACTTTGAGGGACAAGCGGAAACAATGTGCTGACTGTTAGCCAAAGAGTAAGTCCGCTATATTGCATGGGGGTCATAAGTGTCCAGAGTAGGCTTTTTTTTCTCCCTTTTTTCTTTTATTTTTAGATGCTTTTCCCTTTTCTCTAGAAAGCCTTTACAATGAAACCAAGACTGAAGTAGCACTTTGTAAGTCAAGGCCCTGGCAAAGTGGGTAGTGTTGGGAAGAAGGCAGTTAAGAGTGTGTGAGCTGTAAAGTGAGAACCTAAAATCTGTTTGGGGCAAGTGGATATCTTGCACAATTGTTGGATAGAAACCATCAATACTGTGTTACAGCTCCTTTTTAAGTCAAATAAATGAGTATTTCCTTCTGTTATGTAGATTTATTTGCTACAAAAAAAACAAGACTTGACAAATAGCTAACTACAGCAGAATGAACCAATCATTTCTGGATCATATGAGCAATCTTTTTCACTTGAAAAAACACAAGAAAATCCACATTTGTAGGTTGAAGAGATTGGAGCAAAATGATAAGCTATGAAATGAATGAGCTTAGATCAAATCCTGTACTGACCACATGGTTTTAAGGATTTTTTTTCTGTTTCTTTTCATGCACTACATTTTTTCTGTTTCTTTATTTCCTTTTTTGTTGCTATTTTACACATCAAACATTACATATTTAAAGTATAGTAATTAAAATAAAGTGGACAATGTTAGAAAATAATCGTAACTCTTATTTAAACAGACATTGTTGTGAGACATTGCACTAAAAAGTCCTTCTCCTCTCCTCTCCTGACTGCTGAGTCCTGACCCCTAAGCTAAAACATGGTCTACATCCTATTGAGACAATATCTATCTATCTATCTATCTATCTATCTATCTATCTATCTATCTATCTATCTATCTATCTATCTATCTATCTAGTTGTAGCTTGTTTAAATTACTAATAAAGCTTCGTAGCATGGGTGATCGGGCTTTTCCAGCTGCTGCCCCAAGACTGTGGAATACCCTATCAGACCACCTGAGATGTTTGCAGTCTTTAGAAGTTTTTCAGCAAAACTTGAAAACCTTCCTTTTTTAAAAAGTCTTCTGCTAGATAGTATTTTATTGATTTTTTTAAATTATTATTATTCCTGTTTTTGTAAGCACTTTGAGATTCCCGATAATATAAAATGCTAAACAAATAAAAATGTCTTATTATTATATTTAAAATTAATATTATTACTATTTCATGCAGATAAAACAAAGGAAATGCTACATGTTGACATAGCTAATAAATAAAGCAACAATGGTAACCATTTTCATCCTTGACACTAAAATAGCAGCGTGTCTTGCTGAAGGCACAACCCAGTTGAGAATGTTCCTCAACTTCTGCACAAATTAGGTTAGCAAAATGCCAGATGGGTGCAGGTAACAAATACCTTTCATTGCACCTCTGGGAAAAGCCATCTGACCAGCACGACACTCACACAATACATCCACTTGAAACAAGGCACCTTAGTCTGACACTTTCACGTTTAACAACAACCTGTCATAAATCATTGTCCTTTAATTAGACCAGGATTTAGTAGACTTGGACGATAATTTATTTACTTTTGTTTTTGTTATATAAATAAAAAGCTAACGCAAGCTAGGGAAACTATCATTTGCCATACTGCATAAAATCAGCATGACATTGTGTCTAATTCTATTGACAATCTTATTTTTGGCTCTAAAGTCCATCAGCTAACTGACAATAATATTGACTATTTAAACTAGAAATGTGTTTTTCTCAAATAAAACTCTAATTACCCACACAATAAACACATGTCAGAATGGTATTTTATTATGGTCCAACTCCTGGATATTTGCACATGGTTTGTAAGTAAAATATGCAGTCAAAGTATGGTCTTTTCTACTTTTTAATATTACTTTAAGAACTATGGTTGCATAGAATTCATGGGCTCACTCCCATTATGCAAATGTAGAGTAAAAAAATACAGGTTTCTACCAAAGCTTTCTGGGAGATTGCAGAGTGACATGTTAACTGTTGCCTCTTAGGCAAGCATTTCTGATAGAGTCCCTGAAGTATCAAAATGATTATGAGAGCCATGAGCTGCCACTGGAAACAAACTCACTGACATGCTGATAAAATCCCTGCCCCGTGTTTATATGCCATTTTGCAAAGAAATCAGAGAAGGTAATCATGTATGGAAGCCGAGGTTAAGAAGCAATGTAACAGTCTATTAAGTTTAATATAGATATGTAGAATAAGCATATGCAGGGAGACATTAGCATAAATCTTGGTTACACACGAATGGTGCAGTGCACTCTATTCTCTCCCTACACTCTAGTCTAATGACAAATACTGTGAATGAGCCATGCCTGCATGCCGACTGCTCACTTGAGCTCACAATTAGCTCCCTTTCCAGTCAGTCTTCTCTCCTGGTCCATTCAGACTTCTAGC
This sequence comes from Melanotaenia boesemani, assembly GCF_017639745.1. Taxonomy (NCBI): domain Eukaryota; kingdom Metazoa; phylum Chordata; class Actinopteri; order Atheriniformes; family Melanotaeniidae; genus Melanotaenia; species Melanotaenia boesemani. Next base: position 27,356,068 of record NC_055691.1, read on the forward strand.
ATTATTTAGACTTTATAATATCAAATATAAGGAATTGGATTAACACAACAGTGGCTAATAATAAGTGGATGCTATCATAAGTGATTTTACTCTTCCAATCTTAATAGTGATGTTCATGACAAGACTTTTAAAACCCCACCTCTAAACCTCAAGAGAGCATGGTTTCAGCCCAAAACATTTCATGGCTGTCAGTTCACATTTGAAGCTGATGGCAGAAAAAAAGACTAGCAGTGACTTATCTTATACAAGTCCTGTGGCTTTTTCAGGCATATTCTAGCAGCATGCAGTTCCACTCTTAATGCCACATGTGAAGCAATCACAAAGATTCTGTTTGTTAAATACCTTGAACTTTTCTTGAATATTATTTCTATTGTTTGTTTAGCTTCACATCTAAGATACATGCAATTTGGCTGGTTGATGCATCATATTAAGTGGTTTTTCGAAGTTTTGAAACGTTAAAAATATTAATTATAAGCATCTGTGAATGGGAAAAAAGAAAATAACAACAAAGAAAGCAACTTTTAATTAGCTAGTACTTTTTTTTTAACACATAATGGCAAACATTATATGCTGTATGTCCTGCTTTTCAGTCTTATATAAAGACGTGTACGTGCAGGCACAAACATGAAGGTCATGACACATTTATACCAAGTGTGAATGGGGCAAGCTGTGAATCCTCCTTCTGGTTTTTGTTTACCCTCATGGAAACAATGAGTTTTTTTTTGTTTTTTGTTGAAATAAAATGAAATGGACTAAAAATAAAACTATATTTGTTTTTTTTTTTTGTTTTTTTGTAATTTAATAGAATTTTTTGTCTGGATTTGTCTGTTTCAAATCACGTGAGTGACATTATAAAAGAGTATGAGATCTATTTTTCTTGATATGATGGTGAATCATCATTTTTAGTGTAAACACCAACAGCTGATTGCAAACTGCTGTAAACATTAATATAAAAATGATATATAACATGATAGAAACCTCATATTCAAGTGAGTTGGTGTTCAATGGAGTGCCCTCAGGAACTAATTGGATTGGTGTTTAGCAAGACCTGCAGATGAAGCCAAGATTACATCCATGCATAAAATTGTCTTTGTTTTTCTCTGTTGTCTTGTCTCTCCCCTTCTTCCTTGGCTGCTTTTCCCACCGCCTCCCCCATCTACACAGGCCATCGGAAAAGTCATGTAAGCATACCTTTGTCCCTGCATGGGAGGAAGAAGAAATGATCTGGTATTAAATTTCAATAACACGTTTTCCCAGGTCCTCCAGAGTACAAGCAATCAAGGGTTAAATTGGATCTGTAACGTATGCTCGGTGACCCACAAATCGCTTACCCATCAAACAGACTCATTACGAGCCGGCAAGCAGATGAGTGTTTGTGAGCCTTGCCTCTGAGCGGTGGGGATTGTGTGTATTACCGCTAACACGGCTGAGGTATTTAAATTTTGATTTTTTCGTAATGGGTTTTGACATGTTTCATTTCCTCAGGGGGAAGCGCTCGAGACCTCCGAAAGTAAATGTTGCTAAAAAGTCATCAAGGCAGAATATTAAAATGCCATCAAATAAGAATTTCACTAATGCGATGGGGCTTGGGCTTCAGGTACGCAGCGCTGGGGTCAGAGGGGCTTGGTTCTGGGAGAAACACTATTTGTTCCCCTTGGCTGCCTTCTTTCCCTCTTAAATAAATTATTAAACTACTTCAAACCCCTCCTCCTCCCCTTTCCTTCTCTGTCCATCCACCTCTGGTGCCTGACATAGCTTAGCCCTTGCGTTTGAAGTGAAAGGCCAGCAAGAAGAGAAACTGTTAGTGAACCAAAATAGCACACCTTTAGGTAAAATGAGATTAGCTGATTAGATCTACATTTTCACAATGCCCAGCATCCATTCCCTCTTGTTATAATGTCATGCATAGAAAAAACATCGATCATTCAGACTAGTAGCACTCAGTAGCATTGTGTTGTACATTTTATAGATCTGGGAATGAAAACCTACATATAAGAGCCTCCATATAATGAGCTTTCTGTTTTGCCTGCTTTTGCCAGGGTTTAAAGCACCGCATCACACGTTGATTTTGTATTCCACTGGTACTCCTTTTGAGGCCATTACCAAGCTGACAACCCACCAGCTGTCACTAATTGCACACTAATGGGGTTTGGTGGTCTGATGGTTTGTCTGTGAGGGGTGTTCCAGTTCTTCACTGGAGGTCCCTCTGACTTGCCAAATCAAAGGGGACACATTTAAAAAAGCATGTCATGTTATTCCGTTAGATTACCTCTAGCTGCACCTCTACAATAATGACTAATTTGCAGGGCAATATAGTTGGAGGCAGAGATTTCTTGTGCGTATAATTAATCATGGAATAGTTCATATTTACCTGACATTACCTTGTATTGTTTAAAAAGAGGGGAAGATTGCTTTGTTCGTGGCAACAGCCATTATCATGCATGATATTTTCTATTCCTTGTCATTGAAATCTTTGCAGGAGACAAGGAGGGCTCGTGTCTGCCCTCTGCGTCAGCCATCCCGCTAATAGATGTGAGAAGGTCATCTGGCATTAGTGGCAGAAGTACGTTAGCATTTGTGCTGAGCGTCTCTTGCCAGACTGTGTGCATGTTTGAAGGCGCTTGGACAAGCAGGCCCTTTCATGGTGATGAATGGCTTTTTTCAAGCGTTCTGCTCCCTAGTTATGAGAAGGGTGACCTGGTCATTGGACGACTTTATGAAGCTATAAAAAATGTATGTCAGGCTGCAGTCTCTAATGCCATCCCTAAACGGGAAAGGGGGGCGGGGGAAGCTGGAATGGTAAAAAGGCCATTTACCGTCACTCTAAATAGCTCTCTGACTGCCCTTCTCCACTTATCTGACAATGTCCTTGTCATCAAAACAATTCTTTATTCCATTTTTTATTTTTCTCATATTTTATAGGTTGCATTTGAGTGAAGTGTGGGCAACCCAGTATTTCCACCCAGAATTTTATGGTTCAGTGAGTTGTAAATAATAATTAGTGCACTGATGCAATAATCTCAGGTAATGTTGTGCAATGAAATGCTTTGATCAAATTACAAGATGTTCTCTCGATTAAGCTTACTATTTATCATTTTATCATAATGCTGTATGACTGGCCCCAAATGCATATAACACTGTAGATGCAGTAACTCAGAACTGTCTAGGTAGGGTTCAGTGTAAGAATATCAAAGCTCTACATGACGCATTTTTTTCCCAGTCCTCATGTGACATGCTTGGATGCCATTAATCACAAATGTCCCTGTTATAATATATATGCAAATTAATATTAGTCACATGGTGTTGCAGCTTTTGTGTCATTAATAGGTAATGAGCATCTTTGTTGGATATCTAAGGTATTTAGATAAAGATTTCTTTGCATCAGCAAATATATTGTGCAGCCAGTGAGTGGGTCTTAACTCTGTTTTACATTTAAGGGTTAACCAGCATAATGCACATACTAGGGCATCTAAAGTTATATGTATATTTATTAATTGAACAATTATGTTTTTAACTTGTTTCAGTTTAGTCGCTGACAAACTTTCTTCAAAGGAAATGCCCTCACTGGAGTATGGTTTGTGAAATGTTTAAACAGCCCTATGTTATCTAAGATATAGCAGATTAGAATTAAAAGAATGTTTCCGTTATCAGAGCGAAGAGGCAAAAGTAAGATGTTGGGGGCTGAACTGCCTGACTCTGTCTCTTGGTGAGCAATCAATCATGGGCCTCTCTGCAGTCTCTTTGATCGGAAAACAGCTGTAATCTGTGGTCATTGTTGCTCGAGTAGATTGTTTGCCAAACTATTACCATAACTGCCAGCTCAAATCAGAGAAATAATCTCATGGTTCTGGACAGATGCGGTTCCTCTGCATTATTGATATGGTCATCTGAGAGAGAGGGGGAATTATAAAACATAGTTCTATTTACAAAGGGAGATTGGCTTGGTCCTTGAGAGTGAGTGAGTGGGACAGGCACCTCTAGAAAGTGAGATATAGCCAAGTTCAGGAGCAAAAAAACAAATTTCCTGGCTCCTTTAGGGTCAGCTCACCCCATGGGTCTACTTCCTCCCTGAAAATGAGTCACCAGAATACACAATGGACTTATTTCTGAGAAGTGCCTATACACATGCACCTGTACAAGGACAATAAAATATGTATATACATTTTTTACTCTTTGTGCTTTCATTGGTTGTACGACCCTTGTGACAAAGCAGGGCATGTATTTACTCAAGTATTCATTGGTTAGCATAAGTGTTTACCTCTATTCGTTTTATGTATGCAGCCATTTTTGTCTAACTAAATGAAATTCAGGAATGGGACAGAAAAAAAAAGACAGCTTCTAGCACAACATTGAATGTTTCCATTAGAGCACATGGTTGTGCCTTGTGGAAAGGTTGTGAACCTGAACAACCAATGCATGTTTATTTAGCAGACCTACAAACTCAGTGGGACTGGCCAAGTTTCAGTCAGTTCAGGTGACAAAATGAGAAAATTCCACATCTTGAAATGAAAATGCCATAAAAGTGTAAGCAGAAGGACATGAGAAGTTGCTGGTATTAACAGTCAGACACAACATGCCCTAAAGTGGATGCTTATCTGCACAGCCACAACAAAGCTAAAGGAAAGCTTTCTTGTACATGTACAAACACATGATTTTAATTCATGCACTTAAATCTTTGATAATGGGAACATTGTTTCAAGCCATAATCACCATGAGGTATTCTTTATTTATATTGTAGAAACTTGGTAAACTTGTGGAAGTGTAATTATTTTTATGACTGACGCTGATGGTTGTCTTGATTTGTAAGTTACACTTGGTCCCTGCTCATAAGAGATTCACCAATATGGAAACAGCCTAAAGCCCAGTAGTAATGGCCAGAAGGGATCAACATGTTTAAATATCTTTGTCTCCACAGACTCTCATTAGAAAAATGTAAACTTCTTTTACTAAACACTAAACCCAAGTCCATATGCACTCCCACATATGGACATTATCTTTATCCGATTTATATGCACTGTGTTTGTTCCAATTATACTAAAAAAATGACATTGCTGCTGCATTGTTACCTGCTGTTAGTAAGAGTTTAAAGACTGATAGACTTGAATCAGCAGTTTAACCATGTGCCAGAGGTGTGTATCCAAGTGTACAACAGGTTTATAAAAGTATCAGATGCATTAAAAAATAAATCAGCTTTGAGCCTTGCCTAAAAGTTTTTCAGAGTAGCTTAGAAATACTACTCTGGAGTAGGAGCAGTAACATTTTCTGCCATTAAAATGGTCCTGAAAGACCTTCCACAGTGCTAGTTCCAGGAGGGGTGCATTGTAAGTTCTTGGGGAGGAAAACAGTCTGTATTAGTCTTTACTATGGTTTTAATCCAAGAGAGAAAGAGAGAAAAAAAGAAGCAAGTCTGAATGATAACACAGAACAACCAGTAGAGAGAAAGGGAAGTGAAACAATATTATGCTGTACTGATTTGGGTGCTCCCAGGACTTAGTTTTCCTACAGATGCCCTATTACAAAATTGTCTGTGTGCCACTTGCCAGACTTTCTTTTGTGGGAACATGTGGCCCTTGTTGGCAAAGGACAGAATTTGGCAGGATCCCGAGAAAACAATTACAAGTATTGGCATATGGAAGAACAAATAGTTCTCCATTCACTGCATCAGGTCTATGCCATCTTCATGGACTAAAAAAGAGACATGATGGATGTTCTGAAGACATGACTGGGCTGAGTCCAATAGTGGTGATGTGCAGTACTAGAGCACATAACCAATAACCATCAGTTCAACAAAATCTTCATTAGTTCATGATTATTTGTTTCACTTGTTTTTGTGCAGTAATGACAAGCTAATTTCTACTTTCAGAAGTCAAGTTATCTAAACATTTTGTTTGCATTTTGGAATGAGCCTTATGTGTCTGTTGCTGTTATTCCATATTGATGCTGTTGGTGCAATCCCATTTCAAATTATTTCACATTTTGCAATTATCTTGCTGTGGTTATTAGCTAATGGAATTCCAGGGGCTTCACTTTTCCCGCATTTTCCACTGGGTGCGTGTGCACAGTTTCAGCAGCTACTCTACAGTTTCATTCTGACCTCCGTGGCAGGTCAATTCACACCGGGAGCGTGTCAGATGTGGAGCACATGCAGGTGCAGTCTGCCTAGCTGGATCCACAAGATCACAGGAGAATCTTGTGACTTCCACTTCCAGGATAAATGTCTCAACGTCCATTATTAAAATAAAAAACAAAAAACACTGAGACCCCCTGACCGGTTAATGACATGATGTTTACATAGTTCAGTAAGCGCATAGCTGCACGGGGGCTTTTATTTTAAAAATTACCGGAAGTTTTTACACTGCTCCTGTGTCTAATTTCCTGACTGGCCCAATCTGAACTGCTGAGGTCGCTTGTCTCCCAAAAAAATTGATTGGTTATGATAACGGAGGGAATTTTGATATTTTCAAAACAGTCTGTGACAGAAAAGGCATCAAGGATGAAGAGTCAGAAGCTTTTGCTCGAATTGACTCAAATTGCTGTTGACTCTACTGGGTTATTCTCTTTTACAAACAAGAGCATGGTGAATATCATCATTTGATGGAGGAGATCATGGCTGATCCAAATAAATCCAGAACCTGGTGACACGTGGCTGCTTTTTATTTACATTACTATAATCTTTGTGTGGAGTATTATATAAAGTATGGAGAAAGTCAGACACAGCAAAAATGATCAGTCAATGAAACCTTCACTGGTTGGTTGTAGTACCATGCGACAGCAACAAAAAATGAACATTTCCCTATTTTCTTGTGTTGCATCACAAGCCCCCATGTGCACATCTACGTGGACGAGCACAACATTTCACATGCACAAGTGTTGCCTGTCGCTTGGCTGGAGGAGGTGATTTATGCCTCATCATACAAGTTTCATAGGAAATGACTGGAGAAGGAGCGATGTCACCACCTGTGTGTCAAGCCCATAATGTGGAACACACACACACCCAGCGGAAATTAGGGATTAGTAACAGTTTTGCATTAGATTGTGACATTTTTTTTAATTCTAAAGGCAAAATTTTATACGTTGTTCACATGTTTTTGCAGTTAACCTACTCCTAAAAAGTGGATAAAGTTAACTGACCAAAAGCTTATCAGCTATAAAAGATGACATTTCATCATCTGCATCATGATATCTAAGTCTGATGAGAATCTGACACCACATTCTCATCCACCACCTTGAAAGACCTTACATTGGACTTTATGTCTGGGTCTCAGGAAAAAAACTAAAAAAAAACTGGGTTAAACATAATTTCATTTTAAGACCTTTCTCTGCCAGAAGTAATGAAAAAAAGACAAAAAAGAAAAAGAAAAAAAGACACATAAGTGAGTCAACATACTTTTTGTTGTTGTTTTGTTCACTTTGCTATAGCCACAATGACAAATTCTTTACTGAAATTTGTGCACTTTACTCAAGTATAATTTAGTCTTAGTAAAACGTTTAGATCCATCAAGTTTTTTCTTTCTTTTTGTAATTATGTTGTAAGTTGTAAATGTGGTTATCATGGGAAGCCTACTGCCAGTTATCTCCATGCTCTCTTTTCACTGAGGTGCACAACTGTCTTATTTTAGTATGGTGTAAATTGTGTCTCTGTGCACTCAGTTTGCATTTTTGGGGGTAGTTTCTTTGTAGGCATGAGACTTGTATGCCTCTCAAACTAAACATTTTGCAAACACTATTGCATGTTAACAATTCAGCCATGATTTGTGAAATAGATATGTAAATATTAGGTGCTTATAAGATGTGTCACAATTGACTTTGCCTTGCCATAAAGTCATCCTGCTCTGCATACTGAAGTTGTCTTTATTTTTGCTGTTTATGTTATATTTTTCTCTGTGGCTGAAACAGTGAAAGCACCAGGCAGTGACAGAGGTACTGCGACCTCCTTCGATCCATAAATTACACCTGTTAGTTGACTCCCCCGTCATTTGTGAGTATACTCAAGCTTAAAGGTTAACAAAAGAGAAACAGGGTAAGCTCTGCTGCCGCTACAACAGATCAATGTCAAGTAAATAACCTTTTCTACCTTATTTCCTGACTCGTATTGATCTGTCTCTCCTTTCCCTCCCTGCCTTCTGCGCTCTATTCCTTCATGTACCACCTATGCCCTCATGTTAAAAAGTACCATTTGAAAGCAGCTTCTGCCTACATAGTACACAAAGAGTAAGTAATTATTTTCTATGGCCTCGTCTTTAGAATGAAGTAGAATGGTTTGTATGATACAATTTAAAGCACCAGTGAATATTTCAGCTCATCATTGCTTTTGAATCTGAATATAAAGAGGCCATGCTTTCCAAGTGTTTGATTGTCACAATGTGGCAATATATAACCTCTGTCTGTCTGTCTTTTTAATTTAGATATTACAAAAAAAAGTAATTTGTTCAGGTCTTTACCATCAGAACCAAATATTTTGCTGAACTAATGGCATTATTAGAACACCTTTCATATGTGGTCGAGCTGCAGCTCAGTAAGGAGCCGTGTGACGTTAATGGCTTAACTAAACTAAAGGTTTGAAACCTCTCTGGCAGCCTGCAGTGTTTAGTGTGCCTTACAACACAAAAAAATTCAACTTGCTGTTCTTTACACTAGGCTTAGCTAAAGAGTGAAGGTTATCAGGTCTTTAAAATTAAATGGCTTTGTCATTTTTGGAGCATACATTTGCTCATGAAAGGTCTTCATTCCTCCCTTTCAAAGTTCACTAAAATCCCAGATTAACATTTAAATAGTAAACTTACCTGAAATTTATTTGATGGCAGAAGTCGCCAAAAACAAATGATTTATAAGGCTTGGGCCAAACACATTTGCACTAAATTAAGTCATATTAAACTGAACCACTGCTTTCAAGTATTAGCGAACAGTGCATGGAAATCTGCATAAGCTTCACCTACTCTTATTTCCCATTGATTCGTAGCTCTAAAACGACTGATTGAAACAGGAAAATAATCCATTTTATTTTGGAAAAGAGTGAAAGATCAATAAATCTCAAATTGGAAATATTTATTTTTCTAAAATGAATTAATAATGTAATGAAAGGGTGGAATTTAATAGTGAGTTTTATTGAGTTCTGCTCTTTCACGACAGAGGCCTGGCTAGCTATTGAGTTCTTTAACATTGTGCCAAGTTTCCAATTTGTGGAGCCTCGCCTCCAAAGCTACGATCAAGCTACGTTTATTACACGTTCGGTTATCACTAAAGGAGGAAGAAGAGTAGCTAAACATCTGACACACCGAGCAAGAGAATGCAGGAGATGGAGTTCCTAAGTTAAATATTACATGCATATTTTTTCTGTCTCTTTCCTTAGATAAACTCTTTTGGAAAAACAGGTGAAAAATTATAAAATGCCTTTTAGATGGTAACTGAATAACTATTGGTTCAATATTAAATAAATCAAAAAGGATGGTTTAGATCAGGGCTACTCAATTCGGTCCTACGAGGGCCGCAATCCAGCAGGTTTTCCATGTATTCCTGTACCAACACACCTGAGTCAAATTAATGAGTCATTGTGTAGAACCTGATTGGCTGTTAGAGCCACCTAATTTGACTCAGGTGTGTTGGTGCAGGGATACATGGAAAACCTGCTGGATTGCGGCCCTCGTAGGACCGAATTGAGTAGCCCTGGTTTAGATGATGATTGAAACAATGTTGAAAAACTGTCCGTTGTGGTTGAACTTTCAACATCTATTCAACATTGATCATAATGAGTACTTTCAGTGTGGTTTCGATGTCAGAAATCAACGTTATTTTAATATCAATGACTGATCATTTCAACGTTGATTCAATGAGATTTTGTTATCTGGGTCACTTGTTTTTAGAAACAAACTCGTCAATTTCTAAACACAGTATTGTGAAATCCTCTCTACCTCTTGATTGTGAGTTAATCCTCTTTGATAAAATGTCCTCAGATATACGCTGTAGTCAAAAATCTGGACACACTTTCCCATTAAATCCATTGGGATTTGTACAACACAGATGTATATGACTGTCTGCCATTGATTTCCTTTTTTTTCAACAAGGGACAGAAAAACTGGGACACAGGTTAAATCATAGTATGGATGTTCATTCAGTGGAGCTACAAAAGCTCTAGATTGAGGTTATTGAACAAAAACCTGTTGTAAGAAGAAAACTTGATTTCTTGGGAATCTGTCTTGGAGAATAAATTGATTTGGTCTAAATAAATTTCAAGGTCCATATTTATCCATTTGTGACTGTATGCTTTGAAACCCAGTTTCCAGAGGAAGGACTTTTTTCTATTTTTTTTGCCAAACTAATGTTCATCTGTGGCCCCAACTTTTCTAAGCTTCAGAGATGCACGCCTTTGGTCAGTGCTGTAAAGCCCCAGCTGCAGCAGTTTAGACACAGACAGCAAATGTTCCTACAGCATCCACAAGCTCATATATTTTTTCAATCAGCAAGAAAGTCAGCAGTCACTGTACAAAAGCATTTTGGAGGCTTTAAAATACTAGCCATTCATACTAATTCTAATAGTGAAATATATTTAATAATATGCAATAAATATGCATATATATATTGCATTTCTAATATGCATATATAGTTTTTATAAACCATTATCACCTAGAAATTCATTTACGATATTTACTTTCAAGAGTAGTTATATTTAACCAGTTATTTTATATAATACGTACAGACAGCAGTGGCTACATTGCAGCATGCTAAAGTGAGTTCAGATTTATTGTGGAAAAGTTTGTTACTGTTTTCTAGAAAGTTTTACTTTTTATGGTATTCCAACAATTAAATAATTATATTGTATTTGACTTATATGCATGCTAGATTTTAAAAGCTGCGATGCCATGAGTGTAGTGGGTGGCTAAATTAATGATCATCCATGTGGTCAGGGACATCTCTAGGATTTAAAGACATAGGGGGCTTAGCCCTCAGGAGGTGCCATACAAAGTGGCTCCTCTCAGCCAGTGGTGAAATCGTGATGACGATGAGTTAAAAGCAACATTGAAGAGCAGTTATTGTAATTGTCTCCAGTTACTGTAATGGCTTTTTAGACACAAAACTGTGTGGGACATTAGGTGCTGATACAAAAGTCTCTAGATTTGTGACTAGTTGCTTCTTCAAAATAAAGTCACTAGATGGATATGAAAGCTTGCTAAATAAAGCACCAAATCAGTTAAATTGGCAACACTGATTTAGCCGAGCTCTGATGTGTGTCTCAAGTTAATCGGTGAAAGAATAAATGAAAACTCAACATTAAAAAATGAACAAACATAACAAATCAATAAACAATGAACCAACAAAATGTGGAGTCAGACTTGAAACAGGCTGCCACTGACCATTATGACCTCCGCTTTTAGCTGGGTCACTACATTTTCCAGGACTTTGATCAAGATCTGCAAAACAGTGAAATGATCCAATCATACCTTGTGGTGCTCTGAAGAATGTATTGTTTTGTTTTTATATTTCAAAGGAATAAAATATTGAACACAATAAACCAATAATTTCCTTCCATTTCCAAAGCAAGCTAGATTCCTATTTTTTCACATTACCTGTGAAAACAGTAAGGCCCTGATCTATTAACGCTTTGCGTGTACTAAAACAGGTGCAGACGGCTTTGCTCCGCTAAAATCGGCCCAAGCTTATCTATCAAAGCCGCAAACATGGAACTGCGTCAGTTATCCTGGCAAAACTGCGCCGCTCTCCACTTTGCGTTTCTGAAGCTACTGCATATGCATTATGGGCGTTCCGGCCAGAAAGTGCACATTAGTGGGAGGAGACTATGCAAATAAATCTGGTTTGCGCAGCAGTGGGATTCATGTAGCCCGCAAATAGTTTGCGGTGTTTATGTTTGCTCTAAAAATAGCGTTTCTGAAAAGCAGGTGCTAATTGGCACAACAGTATACGCGCAATGGCTGCAGTAATAATTTTAAGGAGGAGGCACAGACACCATGAAAGGCGACTAAGATAATGCATTTTTTTCTATTATATTAATATATTTAGAATGCCAGAGAAGAGGATTGTGGAGACGATCCAGCGTTGCAATATTAGAATTGCTGGATAAGTTTAAAGACTTTATCATGCCTGTCTTTTATTATTATTATTATTATTATTATTATTATTATTATTATTATTATTTCTTCATGGCTTTTAAACCTTTATTATTTCTTATTTGTTCCTTGCATGTTTTTATATGTACAATACCTTGGTTCCTAAAGGTTGTTGTTAGTGTGCCTTATAAATAAATTGAACTTGAATATGAAACTATATTGCAGCATTTCTGGTGACATTTAGATTTTTTTCCTCGACTTCCGCAATATTTTTATTTGTCTCCTTTATTTGCCTCAACTTCTATCGGATAAAAGTTAATTTTGCGTTTGCGGTTTCCTTGCTCTCCAGAACCTTACATGACAGAGCAAACAGCGCCGCTAAATCCTCATTTAAATACTGCTGTTTGCTCCGCAAATGATAACAGGAGCAGTCTTAATAGATCAGGCGCTAATCGTAGAAACATAACCAGAGCAAAACTGCGCAGCAAATGTTAAATAGCGCAGCAGTTTTGCCCTCGTCATAACTCAGCCCCTAAGTGTTTCAGCCAAGTGTTCATCTTGCTTCCTGCTCTTCACTTCTGGTCTACATAGAGATTAAACTAGTTATTGATGTTGTACCTTGGGTTGTCATTCATATCTGTGTATCCACTGTAGAATGACTCATGATTGAGATACTTGTGGTATTTTCCAGCACAATCTTTGAGCAGTTACACTTGAACATCTGGTGCTGGTCTGATACTGGTCGTTCTGGTGGTGGCTATAAAAACACAGAATAGAACAGTATATATATATATATATATATATATATATATATATATATATATATTTAACCCTAAAGACGACATGCTTGTTCATTCCACATAGGCATCTTGCTTTATGACAGAAGGATGCATCTGAAAAAGGAGTCAACAGGTTACTCACTAGTGAACATAGATTTATGAAACAACCTGACAGACTGAACTGAACATTGATCATCTTTTACAGATCTTAAGGGCAAATGTAGGAGGAGGAACTACAGTTTTACTCTGCATCCACATGTTTTTTTTAAATGCTATCACCTGGAGCTACATGTTATTTATCTGACCCAATTAATATCAGCTAAAAGTAGTAGTAGTAGTTTTTCTGCACATCAAAAAAACAGGATAAATTACGAGATATCTTTGCCAAATTTCTAATTAAAGCCCTATTTTTTTAAGCTAACGCTAGCGAGGACCAGTCAATCGAGCAGAGAAACGAGCTGAGCCGAGCCAAACGGAGGAACAGCGAATCTTATCACTCCTAGTACAGAACCAAATCTTAGAGACAATATACCACTTGTTAAATAAATAAATAAAGGATAATTTCAATACTTTCTCTTACACTTCTTTCACTTCAACGTTTGTCAAACTTTGCCTTTTATTTGTGATTGATTACAATGTTTATGGTCAATAAAGTTTGAAAAAACACTTCTGGTAAGCAATTTCATAAACTTTCATTGAACGAGTTAGGACTAAAGACCTATAGATACTTTGTTAAAAAAAAACAAAACAAAACAAAACAAAAACAAAACAGTCAATGAAAAGATCCTAGGTTGGTTTAAAGTCCATCTTTTCACCACCATCATTCTCATGACAGAGTTACTATTAGACAGCAATTAGGAGTGAAGCTGGGCTATTCAGGAACATTGACTTTACACACATCTTTGGTGTAGAGCAGTGTTTCTCAATCCTGCTCCTCGGGGACCACTGCCCTGCATATTTTAGAGATGTCCATCTTTAACACACCTGACTCAAATGAAGGGCTCGTTAGCAAGCTTGCAAAGAACTTGACAAGCAGTTCAATTAATCTGAATCAGGTGTGCTGGAGTTGGACAGAACTAAAACATGCAGGGCCGTGGTCCCTGAGGATCAGGATTGAGAAACACTGGTGTAGAGAAACATAAACTGGCAACATTTTCTCGGGCAAATGATCTTTGACTATTATAACGTAAATAGGTCTCTTAGTAGTAATTCAGAGAACTGAGCACAAAATGAGAAATAATAAAGAGCACCTGCTGGTGTCACACAAGGATCAGTGCCTTGTGTTGAGTTGTAGGAGTTACTTCAGTAATGCTATATGATCCCCTTGACACAAAATTACAAAGACCACCAATGTTGCTATTCTTTACAGTGAAATATAAGACTAAGGCATTGGTTGTTAGTTAGACATTATTTTATCTCAGAGACTTTATTCTGCAATATTCACGATCCACTATCAAAGCAAATATTGTGAATGTAACTCGAGTTTGTTTCAACTTTAAAAGATGGAATTTTTTTGCGGAAGGCTTGGCTCACTTAAATCTTAAGGAATAAATTGTGAAATGTATTTTAAAATAAAGAAAACAAAAACGTTTGGTAGTAGCAAATCTTTCTGTTCCGTTTTTGTTTCTTCGAACAAACTCTCTCCTCCGCATGTTTATTTTCCTCCGAATCAGAAAATGTAGAAAAGCACAATAGACATTTCAACATCTAACAGTAAAACTTTTGCCACTGCCTAACATTTAAAGCAACATCTAACATTTTAATGATGTGGGATTTCAAGTTACAAAAAAGGGACTTCATATTTCTAATAATACAGCAATGGTTGTGGAAAGTATGACCTTACTTGTTCCATTTAATTTATTGATCCTCATTTTAATGTTTCTACACTTGGTTAAATTGCTGTACACCACTTTTAGCTAAGGAACCTTTCTGCTAAGTGAAACCAGGCCTTCGGGTTAAAGAAAAGACTGAAAAAGAAAAGAAGTTCTCTATGGTCCAAGGTCAGTGACCTACTCTGTAGCTGTCTCTATTCCACCTCAGGGCACCTGCTAATGTCAGCCCTCTTTTAGATACCCCAAATCGTGGCTTGCCACTGGTTATTTTCAGCTGCGATAAGTGATCCCAGTGACCCAGGAGGTCTGACACACTGCTTTTTTTGAGGTAGAAGTCAAATGCCACAGCATTGCCTCCGGATCAAAGCTTTCAAAGTCAAACTCTACTTAGGCATCCATTGAAATAAGAGCTCCAAGCCAAGCTAAGTGTGCAGAACCAGACCAAGCTCATGACTTGACTTATACTCACACTACAGCCAAGTTAAAGGCCAGCATTTACATATGTGCCAGTGCACACAGATATGTTGAGTTCCTCATTTTAGCTATTTTATTTTGCCGCAACTGAACGTTCTTTAATATCTATTTATTTATTTTACAAGCTATTCCAAATTATAACAGTCACCTTGTAGTGTGGTAATTAATATGTTTATCTCCTGGTAAGCCACATTAGTTCCTAAAAACATATATTTTTAAGCATTTTTTTAAGTTTTGAAAACATGAAAGTTGTTCTGAAATGATTGAATGATACATGGAATAGAAATTGTGCTTGATTCCTTCCATTCTCTCACCTAATCCTGGTCTTGTCTTCTTCCTTTTCCTGTTACCGACATTGCTGCATAACCCCTCCCCCACCTGACAGGATGCAGTGTCTGGCCTCTCAACAGATAATGTGACGCACACGTGTGCTAGCGGAAGATGAGGCCATGAGCCACAAAGGTCCACTCTGGGTCCAGGATTATGATAACATCAGGAAGTGCAGAAAGGAAGAGGTGTCTGCAGGAAGTTGGCAGGCCTGTGAAGGCCTCAGAGAGAAATGCACTTATCTTTCTGAGAAGCCTGGGTGTCAGCCTGACTCTAACATTATGATCACTGTGAATGTGTGACACAAGCACTTAAGTGGCAAATTCTTGCCAGTGATTCATGTTTACTTTTTATTGCTTTTCTGAACAAAACAAATCAGACAACATTAATTAAACATCTTTAAGTCTAATACAAGATACTATTCTGTCCTTAAAAACGTATCCTTATTGAGGCGTCTCAAAATAAATGTTATTGTTAGAATGGCCAGGTGGTCTGGATCCCCTCTCCAATAAGAAGTCTTGATTTATGACACTCTCTAATGGTATATCTGCTCTGATCTGGCTTTCTTTAACCCTACTCTCCTATGAAGCTTTAAACTCATCAGGTCTTCTCAGCCCTATTGTTAATCCTGAAGTACAAAGGAAAGTATGGCTGTGGAGAATCTGATATTTTTCCTCCTTCCCATTCTGTACTGAAGCTCATGCTGTCTGATAAATGATAAACTGATGAGCAGACTTAATCCAGCTGAACTGCCTCCTGCTGCTTTGCTTTACATTCCCCAAACATATGTAGTCCTTGACAAAAATTTACCATGAAATTGGTCACTGGTTTGTGAAGAATTCCTCTCATGATTCAGCACTGGCTGAGCATGTAAAATTGACCCCCATGCCTTCAAGTGACATTAGTATTTTTTTTGTGAGTGAGGTGAAAACTGACTCATTAATTATTTTTCCTTAAGGTTATGTGCAGACACTAAACATCCCTCAGTAAAGGTTAAGACTGTCGTCTTGTTTCGACACTGAAAAACAAGATGAAATTGCCTTGAGGGACAAGAAATAATTTACTGAAGCCACTGTCTTTTCCTGTTCTTAACTGAAGTGCTTTTGATGCCTAAACCTAATTACACACTTATGTTTTCTTTTATTTGTGTAACCACAACAAGCTCCCAGAGCACATTCTTGTTCCCTCATTGCTAGCTAATTCAGGAAACAGTTATATTACACCTTTAATGTGTTTATAGAACAATCTTCTATCATAAAGTTGAAGATAAACAAACTTATGTTGGAAGGCTTTTCAACACCCAATATATACTGTCGATTAATTAATCTCCTCATTAACAAGGGCATCTGACTAGACTCTGGTTACAGCATTCAATGTTCAGTATAAACTGCCTGGCAAAGAAAAAGTTGCCACCAAAGAAAAGGTCACGCTAATATTTTGTTTAGCTAGAGTTACACCACACACTCACTGTGGTATTGTTTCGATAAGCTGCTGCAATGTCACATGATTCATTTTCATCCAATGTTACATTTTCTCCAAGATCTTGTTTTAATGATTGGAGAGTCCGACCACTGTGCAAAGCCTTCTCCAGCATGTACCAAATATTCTTAATGGGGCTTAAGTCTGGACTCTGTAGTAACCAATCGATGTGTGAAAATTGATTTATTTATTTATTTATTTATTAGGATCCCCATTAGCTTCCACAAAGTGGTCGCTAATCTTCCTGAAATCCGCACAATAATGCAACAACAATAAAAAAGATACCAAGGTCAAAATTGCACTATGTGTTAAAACAGGAAATACAAAATGACTTATACTTACACTTATCAGCAAATAAGTAAAGTCACTGCATATAAATCAAACAACAGTCAAATTGGTTGCAAATGCATACATTTAGAAAAAAATAGCAAAAATCTAATCAGAGGTTTATAAATTTGTTGTAAATAAAGACAGTTACATTGCATCTGCCAGTTTATATAGTACTCATTAATTTGTGTTCAAGTAACTTTTTTGAAAGATAATTTGTTTTTGTTGTTTTGGCACCTCCAAAAGAGCTGTGCTCACTTGTCAAGTGTTATGTCAATGGCAAAACCCTGAAAACTCTATCTGTTCATGAAAAATGTGGTGTACCATTTCATGTCACAGTATGTATGAACATCATGAGACAATGTTTGAATTTATCCTCAACAGTTAACCATAAAAATTGTTTATGCATTGCATAAATTGGCCCGGAAAGAACAATAAAGAACTAATTGGACTGCTCTATTCTGTGCGATTTGAAGTTTTGTAAGTTTTGTGTCACAGCAGCACTTGACCAAATAACAGGGAGGTACTCCAAATGCGACAGAACAAGTGACCAGACATCATGCATAACAGATGCAACACAGGCAGAGCATTTCCTTGAAATTGCAATGCCCTTTCCCATCTTCAAACCAATATGATCAACCTTGTCAGATCAAGACAATAGATTACCTCATTTAACACCTAACAATTTAGTCTTAGTCACCTCTTTGACTGATACCCCACCTACAAATAAATTAAGCGCAGTGGCATTAGCAAGAGCATACCTACTTCCAAATACAATGGTTTTTGTCTTGGCAGTATTTAATACCAGCTGGTTCATTCTTACCCTTTGGTTATGTTGTTCAACTCAGTCCTCTCCCTCAGCAGTACTGACGTGTGTGATGTGCAGAATAAAGTTGAGTCATCTGCATACATAATCAGATCAGCATTTTTAACAGCACAAGGTAGATCATTTATAAAAATTTAAAATAAAAAAGGTACTAAATAACTTCCCTGCGGGACTCCACAAAACATATTCCAACTGGCAGAAAAACTACCGTTAAAAAATAATCGCTGTGTTCTGTCGAAGAGGTAGCCCTTAATCCAAGCCAGAGGAGAAAAGCCATTACATTTGAACTTTGCTATGAGAATGCCATAAAAGCACAAGGAGTATACTAATAGGTCTATAGTTAGAACCAGTAAAACCTCCCTTACTGTCTTTAAGGAAGGGTGTAAGTTTAGACACCTTCCAAGGCTCAGGACAGATCCCACTAAGTAAGCATTTGTTAAAAATATGTCATATTGGCTTGGAGAGTAGCCTAGCAGCAACCTTAAACATGTTTGCATCCAAATTATCTACACCAGGGGATGTGTCTTCTGAAAGGGAGTGCAACATCTTCTCCACAGTTACTTGGTTAACCTTGTCTAATGAAAAATAACACGTTTTGCCCCTTATAATACTGTTATGTTTTGTGTTAAATTGACACCATGTTATTGCATGACAGATCTCAAACTGTCAACCTTTTTGATAAAGCAGTCGTTAAAGTAATTAGCAATTTCATATTTTCATTAACCAATCAAATTATAAATCCTGGTAATTTAAATGGACTAACACATTTTCTTTTGCAGCTTTAAATAGAATGTACAGTCTGATACAGATGTCCATCATGCATTGTATGCTGTGTATAGGGTTGTTACTGATCTTGTGCTCTTAAAACTGTTCATGCTTATGTGTTTTCACAGTACAGAAACTTTGAAGCATCTATCAGTATTTCACACCTCCTCTGGTCCCAGCATCAACTTGAAACTTTAGCCCTCGGTTGTTCAGATGACAGTTTATCATGACCTCTCTGACAGGGTTTGGACCCTTTGGGATCACGAACTCATACTGTCATGAACACGCACACGTTATTGACTATGCCATTCTTACACGGCTTGCCATTCATGCATGCTTTCACTTTCAGAAAAATGTGTTTCCTTTTGGCTCCCTCGTCAACCACCTTACTGATCATTAGAAAGAAAACACACACAGGGAATGACGTGTAGATCATGGGTCTGGTGTTGAATGTATTTAATATTAAAATGCATTTTGAATAAAACACATGAACGGCAATTATTCAAACATTACAACAATTTTGCTACTGATGACAAACATATTATTTATTCCTCAATATGTGTCTTATTGTGTAACCTCATGACTAAATAAAAAAAGACAAAAAGAAATCATAAAACTGTTGAATGAATACTTTTTTTCACTTTACCTTTTATTGTGAGACAAACTTTTAAAAGCATTGTGGTGCTCCTGTGACATTTGCTTTCTGTATGCAACATACAGACCTTTACCCAGGGAAGAGGAACCAAACACCTTAGTGCAACACAGAGTTGGACCAACTTGGAGTGGAAATTTACAATGGATCCAATAATACAGAAAAATTAGGAAATACAAAAATTCATGAAAATGTTTTTAACCATTCAATTTACTTTGTTGAGGTGACTTTTATGGTATTATTTGTAGAAGGAACTTATGTTTGATGAGATGGGGAGGAAATATAGAAGGCAAATGGTCTGTTTCGCCTTTTATCTTTTATCTGAACAGTAGCTATCAGTCACTTTCATTTGCACGTTTGCAACTGCAGAAGTGACTGTGATGCAGCACAAATCACTTTTGGGTTTTTTAAGTTTAGAACATTAAAACTTCTGATGGTTTTAAATTTTGTTAAAAAAAAAAGACACAAAACAAGATGAATAGAACAAACAGAAAACCTTTGACACCTAGCATAAAAATGACTAATATGCGTTATGCTAGCCGCAACAAATGCTTACTCTTCTTATGACCCAAAGACGTATGCAAGCATTGAATTCTCTTTATGTATCAGCAGTAGAGCAATATGTGTACAAAATATTTCAGTTATATCTGTTAATTAAGGTATTTTACTGATTTCCTCTATTACAAGTTGGAGGCAAAAATCTTGTTCTAGAGGTGCAAAAAGGAAGTCACGACACCTGGTCATGTGATCACCCACACAAGTCACATGAAACTTGAAATAAAATTTAGAGGAGACAACCTATTCTGTTTTCTTAAAACTTGCATTAGCTGCACAAACCCAAAACAACACTTACAGACAACACTTATAAAGCTTATAGACGTAATAACACATTACTGTCAACAATTCTATTCTATTCTATTCTATTCTATTCTACAGTCATTTAGCAGATGGTTTTCTCCAGAGTGACTAATAATTGTTGCTGGTAGGATTAAAGGGGTGAAGTTGTGGCCACATTTTACTAATGTGTGTAAACAAGTTATCACATGGCCACATGTAACTATTGTTGGAAAATGATAATTGTCATTGTCAGTTAAATTAATCAACTTTTACAATATCTGCATTTTTTTTTTTTTTTTTTTTTGTGACCTTTAAGCACCTGAATTAAGTGTCTGTTGGTAGTTGCAAGTGACACTACGCAGGATGTAATTGTAAGAGATTATCTTGTTCTTTGATTTTTTTAAAATAGGATTCATTTCACCTTTGAAGTTACCGTAGAGTAGGCAACAATAAAGCAGTGGGTATCCTGTCTTTGCTCATTGTTTTGTATCAAACTGTTTAGTTAGGCAAATTAAATAAAATTATCTATGATAAATGTGAACTAAAGACATAAATTCCCAAACATAATTAATGTATGGAAAGTCAGTTAATTATCTAGGTCCCTTTAGAAATCCATGTCCACAACTTAGAAGTGTGACCATGGACTATGTCACATCAGATGGGCATCGTAGAATTGTTTAAAATGTCAAAAGTAAAAGTCACTTTTATCACTAGATGCAACGTGAGTCACTTCAGTGTGCCCTGGAGCCAGCAGCAGAAGAAGAAAATGCAGAAACAAACGTAACAAACAAAGCAGTAGTAACAAGAGGACAAAGATGTGCAAAATTTTGTGAAAATTACAACTAATATAATGTGACCTGTACATTATCACAAATGGGATAAAAATGAGGACATAGTTGCCTTATTTTAAGTGTTTGTACTTATCATTATTGGACATTTATGTCATTATGGATGATTTGTCATTGATAATGTTATAGTCAGCAGTAACTGAGACAGCAGGGTTGATTGAGAAGACATTCCCTCCCTTTTTGTCTCCATTTTAAATGCTAGCAAACTGCTCTTTAAATTACGTATTTTCTTGGAAGTTTAGTCCATGCAATGAGGCAGGTCAGCTGTGGGTCTTTTAGTGAATGTTTGGAAAGAGCTACAAAGCCTGTTTGTAGCATTTGTTGTCAATAACAGGGCAACATAACTGTCACATAATATGATTTATTGATTTGTTTTATGGGACACTGCTTTCACTTTTTTGTGCACTCGAACAGGAAAATAATAACAGTAGGAGTACAGTCTTTGTGCAAATCTCAGGAAAGCTGTTTTTAACTGGGAACAAGTCAGTATTTACAGGCTGACCGGTGTGGTGATGAATAGCAAATATATAATGTTTTTCTTTTTTTAACTTAATTTTACTTTATTTGCTTGATATTTTCTCATTCTTGTACTGTTCGGTTCAATTTAGGCATAAGACAAAACATATTAGGGGTGGATGACTGGTTAGATCATCAATATTTCATAAAAAAAAAAAGAAAGAAAAAAACAAGATTGTTTGTGTGTCTTGAAAATGATAAGGAAATGTTAATGAAACCTCTCACCAGGCTGAAAAGGTACAAGCATACAAATATTGCATAAAGTCTTGATGATATAAAATACGATCACTTACAAAAGATGTATCACATTTTACCTGCAAAAGATAGAGATGATGCAGACACAACTACTGAAATACATTTCTTTCAAAGCTGTCATCACAAATAAAATCAAGCAACAAGCAAAACAACAATAAAAAGGACAACACCATTTGTGGACATCTACACAAATATATACGTTTATATTTGTACAGATGTCCACAAATGGTGTTGTCTTTTTTATACACAAATATATACATTTACATTTGTGCTGGATTCATGTTTTGTAGTTAAAAACATGAATACAAGCCAGTTTTTCTCAATACCATGATGATGGATGAGTGCGGCCAGACTCTTCTCCAGTACTGCCAGTGTAGGAGAAAGATTAGGGAGGTGGTGGCCAAATTAAATTAGATTTGAGTTATTCATTATACTGCACATATACTCTGTATGAATATGTTTTAAATACTCACTATTTATTAGGTTGACAGTTATAGAAAATTGGATTCTGAATAGATGACTTTACAGTTACAACCTACAGTAATGGACATGACATATTTCTGCAGCAGAAGTTTTACTCTGTGTTCTCACTCGCAGTTTCAGTGTAAAAGACAAGAAACCCATAAATGTGCTAAACTGCGTTTTTTATGTAGCGAGCAGATTCTACTGCTCTGTCACCTTTTGCTCTTCTATATCTCCAACATCCTTTGGGGTTTTGTTCACCTCTCATACTTTGCTGTCATTGTCTTGATGTTTTTGTCAGCTTGAGCCTGGAGGGCATCAGAGCAGCAGGTTTGTCCCCAGCCTCTCAGTTCTGTGCTTTTCATTACAACAGTATCCAAACTTACTATTTCAGGCAGGGAGACACATAGACTAGCATGGAGGCAGAAGTGGTTGTAAAAGTCAGGACTGGTAACCTTGTCCGCCCATGGTCATGGGTCATTTGGCAAGTGCATGTTGGAATTCGCCTCTGTAGGAATCCCCTTTTCCAAGGCTAGTGTAGTGAATGAGAGGAGCTGAGCCGGGAGGAACACACAGAGGTGAAACAGAGACAAAGCAGACTGTCAACACAGTCTTACAAAGGAAACAGCCTGAAAGGCTTGTATGTTTTTAAGGTTTTCCTGGTATAATCATGTATTTTCATGCTGACAGAACCACTCCAGTTGCGACATGTATACCTCCTATGATTTATCATGTTTTTAAATGGTTTTGATAATGAACAAAACTAAGCTATAGGTTTCCTTTTACTGACATTTAACCCCTCAGAAGATTATTCTGCTTTTATGTTTTGTTTTTAATTATTGAAAAAAAAATACCATGCACACTAGCTCTTTATTGTCAAATGAATATGAGTTACTTATTTAATTTGTGTTATAATGACAAGAACAGTTTTAGGTTTGGGTTTAGTGTAATATTTTTCACAAATGTCTTACATCTAATAGCCATAAAGAGAAAAAAATGTTAAAATATTGCCAAGTATTACCTCGAGTTTTTTAATGTAGCATGATTTAGCTTTTATTTGATATTCTCTAAGTGTTTTACTTGATAAAGAAATATGTTTCATGCTTCTGGATCAATAATTTGCCTGGTAGACAAGGAAGAAATCAGAACTTGCCAGAAATGTTTATTTTATCAACTGTGCTTACCTCCATTATTCCCAATATTACGTCATCACTTTGTAGGTTCTGATCCTCCATGTCTTCTTCTTTATTGCTAAAAATGCTAATGCATATTGCAAACAAGATACTGTAAACTTATGTAACATCTTCAGTAGGAGCTGGAGCTCGAAGAAAGACAATAGCTTTTGTATTTACTCTCATTTCCTTCCCTAATTGAGTCAGAGACTAAAGTGAAGCAATACAAAGGCTTTTTTGTTAGCTACGAGAAACACCTATCCAAACACATTGTGCAAGGGCATGCTGGAGCAATTAATAACCCTGTGAGGCCAGCCAGTCATAGACCTGTTCACGTATAGTCAATTTTAGCTAGCAGGTCACCCCAGTCTGGAATGCCTAATAAATATAGAAAATAATGAGGCCTATAATTACCAAGGTATTTTTGTTATTTTACATCTCAGAAGGTATAAATTCATCACGCTCATGTCTGGAAATAGTTAAGTGTGGAATTGTGTGTGCAAACATATGTGAATATTGTCATTTAATCTTTAAATACTCAGTTTCAGTAATTAGACATATGAAATCAAGTCTCCTTTATGACCAGAAATGAGCACCCAGTATTAGGGGTTTATATTATGTTACATTAACCTTGTCACCAGAAAATATACTGCTCCAAATTCCCAAGTGTCAAAAACTAATGTAAGTGAAATAAGAATCCCACTCAGTTATTCAGACCTATATGAGCATACTTAAAGACTTCTCCTCTGACACGCTCTTGAGAAATGGCAGTTCTCCTGGCAGGCAGTGTGATTAAAAGCTGCAGTCCTGAATGTGTTATGAAATGATACAGTTTTCTTCTCTATAGAGATGATCTGTTGGTTCTGTAGGTGTTAGTTATTTCCCTATGTTTTCTACAGCTTCCCCCCCATTAACATGTAACACTTAGGAGATCGTGCGGTAAATGATCGACTCGCATGACAGTTATGGGTCTTTGGCTGCAGATGACGGGGTGCTTTAAAGGCGCAGTAAATTATTTTGAAAGTAAAAGCAAAGCTGGGAGGGTGCAGGGAGTAAGCATGCCATTAACGTTCTCTCTATCACGATACACACACTACACATTTCATTTAGTTGACATTTGTGTAGGCTTCTGCAATTAAGGCAAAATGAAGCTTTTTGCCACACATTGCAACTCCTGTTTCTACAGTGCAGGAGCCATTTGAAGGCTTGAAAACAAGGTTTAAATGCTTAATTGGAGCAGTGAGGGTTTTATTGAGGATCTGTCTTTTGTTGCATGCTTTCCAAACCCTTTGACCCACAGGCATACACCTGGTATTGGGTCAGGTTACAGCCAGGCTCCGAGGCTTGCAGGTCAAGACCTAGTGCTTCACAGACCTCTAATCCCATGCATGGCGGCATATTTGACTGAAGGGCTCGATCCACACACTCACAGACTTCATTCTTGAAAAAGTACAGCACTATCTCTGCTGCTTGCCTGCACCCTGTCCTGTTTTTTCTTCCACTCCCTCAACAAAGTGATGATTTAACACTTAAAGGATGTTGAAGAGGTTTTGCAGAGCATTAACCTGCTGTGATTTATGAGCTTACAGAATTATGAGGAGTGTGTTTTGTCTTTACATACGTTTATGTATGTGCTTGTACAGTTTGTATGGGGAAAGGAGGAAGAGAAAGGACAGCAAGTTGGTTCTTACGTTTAACACTGAAGGATTATGAAAGAAATTAAAAGACAAAATTGTGTCAATAATATAGTTTAGTTTCCTTGTTATTTAGTGCAGTGGTTGGATATGGTGTAACATTTTCTGGCTGCCAAGTGAGGTGAATGAAAAGGTTACTGATCCAGAGCATTATGTGAAAATGCACTCCTACCAGGTTAGTAGTTTGACCTAAGGGTGCATACTAATTACACCACAGATTATACTCCCAGGCAGTGCAGTGATAAGCACACCAGGGGGAGCAGTTATACTGCTATTTTGATCCACAATCAGAAGACAGAGGAGCCTGAAGTTCTCATCTTAAATGCTTTCACAAGCAACAGTGTAGATATTTCTTGCATGATTACACAAATAAGCACATTTTTAGTGGAGACCTGTTTCACTGTCTGTCCAATTGCCCTACCTCAAGTGGCCCCCACTGCTCTGGGTTCAGAGGATTTCAGAGCATTATCCTGCCTGACTGCTGAACAACATGCTCATTCACACTCTCCCAGACTTGATGTTATGAAATTGTGCCGCGTGGCAGATGGCTACAATCAAAGTTAGTGATGAGATTTTCATTGTGTTTATTTACTTCTTCTCGTACTTATTAATTCTGCTCTCATGTGCGAAATAAAACACAAAGCGCTTTTTCTGCTGAAGTTTTAGTCATGACTGGTAACATCGGTCACATTCAGTTCTTTTTCTGCTCGACTTTTCCTTTTGCTGCTGTATATCCTTGCCGTCATATTACTCAGCGCTTCTGTGCTGCCTGTCAAAGGAAGAAAGAATCATAATGAGTTAAGCTGCTGTGTGTTCACCTCCCTGCATCAGCAGCCTTCAGCAGTTTCAATAACACGAGTCAATGTGCAGAGCGATATGTGTGTGACAAGTACAGCCACCACAATGACAACAACAATAACGACACGGACAACAAAACATTTATTCAGACATTGGTAATATGTCATGACAAGCAGTTATGTCAGTGGTTAGAAAACATCCCACTAAATGTACTTAACCTTACACATATAATACTCTGCAGTACTAATATGGGATGGCTTGATGATTTGTATGTAGTTAAACAAGCCAGCTACAGAACACGCATCCCAAAATAAAAATAAAGAATCATTGCTTGTCTTTCTTGGCCTATCGATAGTACAAAACCATTATATAAGCTGTAGTTACACACTTAGTTAACTAATGCTGAACGTTTAAAGTTGTAAACACTGTCAAAACATTCTTTGCTGAAAAGTTTTGTTTGTATATATATATATATATATATATATATATATATATATATATAATTGTCCCCATGCTTTGAATGGTATTATATAGACAGTTGTTTTTGATTAAAAATGTTAAAAATAAATAAATCGCACATTTAAGAGCTTAAAATGCACTGTGTATTTATTTGACGGTGTACAGAGCTGGTAGGGTGAACAGGGGGAGAAAAAGTGTAAGTGGGAGGAAGGGGGAGGGTGGGTCCTCTTCTTTTCTGAATCAGGTAAATGGCTCTATTACCACACTTCTTTAAGTTGGTTATTGCTCCATATAACTGACATACGGCGCTGCCTCCATTTTTGTCCCCGACAGTTATGGGGCTGCAGTGATCATGTGAGGAATTTCTCCAGTGCCCTTGGTTTAATAGGATGTGTGTCTTACATCTCTGATAAATACACCCATTTGGGAGAAGTAGCTGGGAATGCTAGCAGCGTATGCTGCTTTATCCTGGTCCTAGCAGCATGTGATATAACAACAGATCTAAGAACAAGTGTTTTAGGATGTGACAACAGAATTACCTATTGTACGTGTGCCAGATACTTTATCTGACTTGTTTATCAGGGAGGAGATAGCGTTTTAAATTCACTTTTAAAGCAGAAATGCTGAACGGCTGAAACACCGCCCTTTTTTAATAGTGATTGCTGAACTCTGACTCTCGGATTCCATCTCCTCACCCCTGACTTCCTGTCTTAGCACAGCAGAGGAGCCTCATTGCCATTCCTCTGCTCTTGGCCTTTCTCTTCCTGCGGGAATTACCCAGAGTTGTGTTGCAGTGAAACAACTGTTTATTAACTTTCCACTCTGTTAATTTTCCACTTTGTTGTGCTTCTCTAAGCCTGAGACACTTGGGCTTACCACACCAGTTCCCCCCTAAAGCAGACATGAAGTACACATGGGCATTAAGAGGGTTTATAGTTGAAAGTGCTCTGCTGTTGTGTTGCCAAATTTAATATGATTATTAATAAATATTTTCAGAGTAACCTTGTTACTGACCTAGTAGATTAAACAGATGACTTCAACTTAGCTTTTTCTTGTCTATTTATGGACCTTTTTTATGCTTTGTTCTGTTTTTCTAAGTAGTTTTTATCCCCAGAAACATGGTCATTGCATTCATGTTTGCGGTAGATGGGAACACGGTGGTGATGTTGGGTATTTTTCTTCATCTTAAAACAAAATATTATTCCACACTTAAATTACATGGAAAGATTAATCTGCTGCTGCTGCAAGATGAAAAAAAAAAAACATTTTGCATGAACACTGGCTTATTTAGACTGAGCTAAATTTAGGAATGCATTTAAAATCATTCAGTTAAATACCAAACCAGGAAAACCACAATTATTAACTATTTAAAAAAATATATAGTTTGTTTTAAATTAATGTTACAGCACTTTCAAAGCACGTCTCGACATACAAACATGCCAATAAATAAATTAATTAATTGATTTAAAGAAAGAAAGAAAATAGAAAGAAATAAAGAAAAAAAAGGAAGAGCCTGTGAACACTTTTAAGAATGAAGGTGGGGTGCACAGCCATTTACACTTCTAATTTAGAGCTTCTTTAGTCCCAAATGTTAAATAATAATGATTGGCCCCCATTTTGAGCTCAACCCCCACTGGAGGCCTGTTCAGGATCTCCACTGAGGCATTTGTGTTTGTCTACCCAGCTCCTTTCTTCCACTTTTAGCCACACAGGCTCAACTTCACAGGACGGTCGACAGCCCGTGGACAGCAGATGAAATACGAAGGCAGCATATCCTGCGCCTGTTAAGTCCTCGACTAATTAGCAAAAATGGTGTCCTTTCTTTTCTTTTTAAGCATTTAGTCTCGGGGGGTGGCAGGGACAGAGAATAAGACAGAGAGGAGGAGACGGAGAAAAGGGGGGAGAGAGTGAGTGAGGGAGAAAGGAGGGATGGGGTAATGCTGAGAGCAAGGCTGGAGCGAGGGAGTGACTGAGAAGGAGGAGAGGCATCTGAGCTCTCAGCTGGGCTGTTTTGAAAACACTCTGTTGAAAGCCTCTCGCTTAATTCATGGCTTTTGTTTTTAGACCTTTTGTGTTTGCCAGTTTGACCATATAACATCATACATCTGGTCTATAGATTTTTGGGAGCTTTCTTGCTCAGGGACCCACAGAGTCCCCCCCTGGGCTCAAAATTGAGTGGTCGTGTAACATAAAAGCACCTCAAGTGTGGGCAGAGCGAGAAACACAGAGCCAGAGAGGGGAACAGATAGAAAGGATGCTTTTTATCAAAAGACAAGAGCACAAAATCATTTTACTGTCTCCACCTCTTGTGCTTTGTCATACCTGGAGAGGTGTTGTGTATACACAAGACCACGTATACATATTTAAGCATTTAACTTAAAACACTGGCCATATTTACAGAGGGGAAATTTGAAAGAGCAAAAAAAAAAAAAAAAAAAAAAAGATGGATGGATGAGAACTGCAAAGATGATTTCATAAAAACTTTTAAAAGCATTGTTTTCTATGCATATCCTTGTAAAATGATCTCATGGATTAGAGGAAAACATGACGAAGAACATTAATCAGTTCTTTTTTCTACTGTGTAGCTCTAACTGTAGCTGACTGTCTTTGGGATTTCTGTCTTTTTGGGGAACTTGCACCTCTTTTTCTTTATCAATTCCCCCCAATTTTTTTTTTTTTTTTTTTTTTTTTTGTTTTTGTATATGTAGACTGTTGTATTTGCAATATTTTATGTGGTTTATTCAAAATGTTCTGCTTTTGTTCAAAATAAACATTTGTTCAATTCAATGCAATTTACTGTCAAAACAAAATTCAGCACATACCTAATATCTTCTGGCTAACCTTAGGACATTTTTGTGGATTTTTATTTCACACCTGTCAACCACCTCAGTGCTGAAGTACTCCAAAACCACTGGCAAGATTGCCAAGGTGTTGCAGGATCATGGAACAGGTCAAAAGTGCTTGTCTTCGCAACTAAAAGATAACTAGTTTGAAGTGGTCCTAGAGGACACATTGAACCTCTATGTTGCCTACAGATAAGATGCTTCATAAATATGAAAGCAACCCGCTCCAGCAGGACAATGAGCTTTAGGAATATCAATAAACCAGCCTCCAAACTCCCCAAATCGCAATCCAGTTGATCATCACCAGTGTCCTTTAGAGCAAACCTGATTCTCAGAGGCACCCAATACCCAATTTATGCTGAACCCCAATGATCTGCTATCAACATCCTAATAACACACAGTAGAGAACAACCCAAAAGGTCCCATGTCCACTTCGAAACATATTAGGGAAACACAATTTTAAGCCTTGATTCATCTAAACAACACAATTTTCAAACAATATGAAAAGTATTTAAAGTGAGACTTTTTACTTCACAAAGCTTGCATTTATTGAGCGCCATGAAATCAGTGTAACAGGTTCTGCAACATTTCATTTACACATATAGGACTTAATGATAAAATTTGGAATTCTAATATATTTTTTTTAAAAGTTGTAAAGATCTAAATTAAAACTGAGACAAAACCAAAAGTGAAAACTAACTTCAAACCTTTAAAATAGCTAAAAGCTCTTTGCTGTATATTTCACATTAATATGTTGCACGGCTACCATCCAGCATGATCTCATCCACCAAAAAAGTAGCTTTGCTCCTGTAATTCTTGGTTAGTGTTCTTTGTTGTTATTGACTAAAACTCACCACGAGCAGAAAGCACAGTATAGGATGCAAATGCAGAGAATCTTTAATTTATCAATACAAGTGCAAAAAGTTAAAGTAGAAAACATAAAACAAAAAAACTTTTTATCAAATCATCAGTTTTGTCTGCACAAATGAGCACTGCATACATTTGTGTGGTTTAAAATTAATACGATGTCAAAGCACAAATGATGAAATGAAATGTTGTGATGATAAAAACCCCAGAGTGAACATGAAACAAGATGTTAAAGGCCTAACTTCAAGATTACATCTATGAGTTTTAGATTCATGTTTTTTTTTGTGCACCAGCAGACTAAAATTCATTAATATCAAGGTTTATCATCCTCAGTGATAGCTACAAAATTAATAAAATGTACACATCATGTTACATAATCAACCAGCAACACCAATCGTTATGTAATTATTGGTCAGCACAGTGTGTTGCCGGAGTCTGAGTGCTTTGACATCTCCACAGTAACATCAAAAACTTTTTGGTTAATGTTAGTCTGAGGGAAGAATGTGAGACTTTATAAGCAAACATGTTATGTTTCTTAATGATTTATCAAGTTTTTCAGTATTGCCTTGTCACGGTTTGCATTTAATATAAAGTAAACGTTCATGTTACTGTCAAAACATGCATATTCATAACATTTTAGATTATTTAATGCATTTGGTTTCTGTAAATGTGCACAAACTGTAAAGATTCTTAAAAAAGACATAATTTTAAATGTAAATAAACATGCTATGAGGAAATTTGTGATTAAAAAAATGTTTATGCTGCTCTGTTCAGTAAGATGCTGATTAAAAATAATTTGTTTAATCTGTATTCGTTTAAAGTTTAAAAAAAAAAGTTTTAAAGTTTTTTTTTCCCTCACATTATAGAGGAGCTGATATTCTAATCCGGCTTTTTGTCTATACACACCATGTGTCGTGTGTATGTACACACACACACACACACACACACACACACATATATATATATATATATATATATATATATATATATATATATATATATATATATATATATACATAATTCTACAATATTTACGTTTTGTATTTGCATGGCAAATGGACTGTATAGAGATGCACACAGTTGTACAAGCACATGTGCACACATGAAGATACAAAAAGATAACTGCCCCTACCACAGCTATGATGGGAAAGAAAAGAAGACCCAAACATGCACTTGGGTTATAAATTAGGTGCTGTCAGTAATACAATGTATATTAATAGTCACACCTCTTTTTAATGAGTTTGGCATTGGCAGCTGAGAGGAAATACAAGTCATCATAGCACAGCTCATGCACACCCAGATGAAAGAACCTATAATAAATCTTGTGAGAGCAGGGCTCACCATAAATATGTATCGCATAAGGCATCTGTTTTACATTCTGCATATAAATCAGCCAGAGTGCTGAATAGCAATGAATCAGGCGCCCGACGCTTGATTTGATAACAAATCGACTCTGAACTTGGGAGGGGAGAATTTAAAGCCTTCAGCAAAAGTGGGTAGTGGTGAGGTCAGTTGAGACCTGTGAGACTCTGACATGCGTCTCCTCTAACAGATAATGCTACATTTTTTTCTCCCAGGGTCAGGTGTGGAACTAATCTTCTTTATGTTATATTTTTTTCTCGACTCCTTTTTTTCTTACACATCTCACAGATGATGACATTACCTGCACTTGAACTGGTTGCAGTGAGGCCAAAGTGCAGTTACTGTGTGAAGAATTAAGTCACACATCTGTACTGACGTAATGTCATATTTAATGCTGCCGTAATTGCCAAGCAAGGTTTCTATCTAAATTTAGTACAATTTTGAACTGAAATTTAGTCTTCAAAATCTGCTAAATGAAATGCAAATTTATGCGCATTTCCAATCATTATTGTGATGCAATTGTTAGGGGATGGTTCTCCAAGAGAAGCATTGGTTTTGGAAACCTTCCACATAGAACTAAAAAGAAAAGTATACAACATGATGACATCATTTTAAATTTTAATCTGTAAAATTAGCAAAAAATTAGCTCTTGTGGCTAAAATGCGACGTGACTGCGTTTTTTTTTTTTTTTTTTTGTCTCTTTCATTCTCTCTCTTTTAACAGCCTCCACAGTCTTTGAGTAGGTGGTGGTATTCAGTTGGTTAAAATTTTGTTCAACAAGAAGTTTCAGCATCCTGCACTCTGGCCCATCTGAACATGATGGAAACTAAAGTGGTCAAGGGAAATTATTCTAGAACTTTAGAACCACTAAAATTGTGTGCTTGGAAAAGCCTGACAGACTTTAGCCTCCTTTATACCAACGGCTACGGGGTGGAATAGGACATTCTCACAGCCAACAGTAACCTTACCTGAGAGGTGGAGTATCAGCTGGATAGCGATAGATACCTTGGCTACATAATAGCATTACGCCATCACAGCACAACGACGTCCGTAAAGAATAACGACTCAGAAACAAAGGAGGAGAATGGCAATCATCCAGCAGTTTGTGTTCTTTCTTCTTGGTGGTGCTCAGTAATGCCATTTTATGTGCAGATTTAATCAACAAAAAGAAAATTTGTTGCTCTAAACAAGGAACCATTCCTGCTTTCTTTTTATACCAGGTTGCATGGAAGTGACTCGTTTTCTACCAATCAATGGGTTGAAATGTGTCAAGCTCCACCCTTTTGGGTCAGATTGGTTAGATTAGTACCCCAACGGAAGGTCCCAAAGAAGTAGAACAGGTCGGGTCAGATACTGGGGTATTCTTCCCAGTTTCCATGTGTGGAAACTAAATAAATATCCGTGCTGATCCACCCCAACCCACACCCGTTGGTGGAAACAGGGCTTATGTGTCCCTGAAAGTCTGGTTGTTGTGCATCATTATTTATTTGCTTAACCTATTTCTTTTGACAGTCACATTTTTATTTTAAATTTTTATTGATAAACCAAGTTTTCCACTTCTCCCAAACAAACATGCATATTTTCCTTTTTTTTTTTCCTGTTAGTTTTTATGTGATTGCATTTATTTAAAAAAAAAAAAAAAAAAAAAACTGGTATGAAAACTCATCCATAGAATAAAGGGACATGAATTATATCACAGCTACATGTTTATGCCTTATTGTTTCGACCAAAAACTTGTTTGATTAGGATGGTGAAAAGTATATATATATATAAAATTTTTATAGTTTGTCATGTCATGTTTATTATGAATTATCCCTACACTGAATTGTGACTTATTGCATATCAGAGGGCAGCACTTTTATAAAGTAACTGCTGCTGTTTAATTGACAGTTCAGTAGGCATGTGTAGAATTTTTTTTTTCTCATTCCACTGCATGATTCTGCCATATTTTAACTCTGGAAACACTACAACATACCCACTCTAATCTTTAAACTTCAACTTTCAACCTTACATACTGCAGATAATATTTCAGGTATTGTGGCCTCTGTGAGGACCCTTACTGAGTTCTTACCATGACAAGATCAATAAAACTGATCTTTTTGAATTCGGTTTCGGTGGGAGTATCAGATTACGTAGTGTTGTCAATATGGATGAGACAAGGTCACTAATATTGTCATGGTCCATGCTCATTACCACTCCCTGCTTCCTGCTGACCATATTTGGCTTGCCAATCATCACCGCTGTTTGGACGGCACAGCTGGAGAACATCAAGTCATCATTCTCATCGCCATATAAACCTCACCCGGACCTCCAGTCATCGCTGGATTATACTACTCATCGTGGTAACCAGTCGTGCACATGATCTAAATCGTATTGTATCTGAACCAACCTAACTTGTACCCTCTCTCTTCCAAGAACCGTACCTGAACCTCGTCCACACCACGGAGAATCCTGTCTGCCCGCTCCAGCCCGTCCTTCCAGCAAACCCTGCATACTGCACTGCACAATTCAAATAAAGTGTCTTTGATCATTCTCCGAGCGCTCCTCTCCTTGGATCCATACACCCAATCCGTGACAAATATATCTTGAAAACATTAAATGCAATGTTTCTGTTTATATTACTGTTTATATTACGTGTATCACAGCTAAATAAAATTTAGTGGATGTTTTTTTTTATTGAACCATGTGATTTTAACACATGATTTTAATACTTGCTTTCAAATCAGCCCTTAAATAATTATATATGCCTCTGCCAAAAGGAACAGAAAATTACTCTAAAATTGGTATGTGAAACTGCCATAATACACTCCGACTCTAAGTGGTGTCTATGTATGAGATTTATAGAGAATATGCAACCCGATCTTTACCCTGAAAAGACATCTGAAATATTTGGGTGGATGCATATTGTCAGTGGTGAGACTGTAGAACATATTTAACAATGAAGCAAGCTGGCTGACAAAAGGAAGACTTAACCATCAAGAGAAGAGCCAAATGGGATCCCTCTCTCTCTCCACGAACCAACAAGTTATCTTATGTTAGCAGCTTGGGTTTAACATCTGCCCCGGAAATCAAATACCCAGGGAGCAGATGTCCATACATCCACTGGTGTTATTTTTTGTACATTAAATTGCCGTTGGCATTAGGTGTGGTGACCAGATGAGTATGTCATTTGGCCTGGCCCAAGCTAAACTGTACTGAACATTCCCTTGATAAAAAAAAAAAAAAAAAAAAAAAAAAAAGACTTTTGCCAAAATTGATAAAACAGGAACCTTCATTTTATTTTTTTCATATTTTGTAAGAAAGTGCATTTGTAAGACATGAAGGATTGACTTAGATGTAAAACTTAAATACAACATACAAACAGCAGATACATCATCACTTCAACAAGTCAGACCTCCCAAAGGCCTGTGGGTGTAGTATCTCCAAAGACAGGATGCCAAAAGGAATGTTCAAGGCAAAGGAATCAGAAGCCAATCCAAGCTGTCTGGAGAGCTTACACCCCAGCATGCTCTTATCCCCTGTTGTTCGGAAAAAGCAGATGGTTTTCAGTGAAATTCAACAGTCCTCTCTTGCTCCAGGGGCATGAAGAGAACTGGGAGTCAACGTTTCCTGATATAAAATAAAACACCCTACTGTCTGATTTGAGGCTGCAAACCCATTTTGATTTTATATTTTCACTTCTGCTGTGTGATTTATAATTTTACATAAAAGAAAACCAATTTAGTAGGGATATACTTGCAATGACTGACTTGGTTTCCAAATGCACAATGAACAATAAATGAGGTAGACTGAATCATTTGGTGTTTGTAGTCTCCTTAATGAATTACTGTATTGCTGTAATATATACAGCATATACATATACACTATAAATACTGTATATTTTCTTCAATTTTCCTACCTAATTCTGCCATTAGTCAGCAGATTTTCAGGATTTTACTTGCTGACAAAATCATTTATTCTCTACTAAAAACAACAATAATAAATAAAAATATAAAAATAAAAAATAATAATATTAGGCTTGGAGCACCTTTCAATCGAGTGTGAGAAAGTGTGTCCAAACACTACAACAATGCAACGTCAACGGCTGCAAGTGGTTATCAGGACCTTCTACAATGGCTCTTAATACATGGCTAAAAATGCTAAAGAACTAACTAATGTTTTTAAATATAGATATAATAACAAATACAGGTTCTAGCAATTTTTTAGTTTTTCAATCAATTAATTTCAATTTCCACAAAATAATAACACTAAAATTACCAGTAAAAAACAAACAATATATACATATATATATATATATATATATATATATATATATATATATATATATATATATACCATGGTCTGGGTGAATACTCAATTCTGATTGGCTGGAGGGTGTCCATAAAAAGTGATAATGGACACCTATGAAAGAAGTTCCAGTCAAATAGACTTATTGTTGTAAATTATTGCGCTGACTAAACGGTAGTTTGTAACCGTGGCAACAGAAACTCAGCAGACACCAGATCAGAGCAGCCTGCAGGCTTATTGAACGATGTAGGAAACTATCTGTGGACTTTGACTGTTTGAAACAAAATGTCGCATAAAACATAACGTTATCTCCCTTCTTTCCACTGATCTGGTCTAATATAACAGCTGCGGCCGACTGATCTGCAGGTTCTGTGTCAGAGCCGGATAAGAGTCGCCACTGGAGACACGCCAGATCATGTCTATGATGGGGCGTCGCTGTTAAAGCAGCCTGCAGACTTATTTAAGGATGTAGGAAACTATCAGTGGACTTTGACTTTTTGAAATAACATGTAGCATCATCCTCTGGACACACACAAGCTGTAAGAGCTGCACCCGCCCTCTGAAATGTTTGTGTAACATAACTGCCCACCTTGGCAACGAGTCACAACGAAATAATCCACTCAGCTGCTTCTTGTGAAAAACTTACGATTTTACTGGTAAAAAACAACATTATCGCATTAATAATTTATTTAATATTTTTTTCTTTCTTAATGGACAATGGCATAAGCGGGATAATGCCCTCCGAGGTGGCCATTATCATAAATTAATGGTTGTAAGATGCTGGCAGGGAAAGCTTATAAGGAGCATCATTACCAAGTGGCTGGTATAGTGTACAGGAAGATCTGTGTGGAGTACAGACTGGAAACCCCGAGGTCAAGGTGGGAAACACCTTCGAAGGTGGTAAAGAATGACCGAGCTAAGATCCTGTGGTACTTCCAGATCCAGACCGACAAAATGGTAATGGCAAACCAGCCAGACATTGTGGTGATGGACAAACAGCAGAGGAAAGATGTGGTTCACATTGCAATACCAAGCGATTGCAACCTCAGGAAAAAAGAACATGAGAAACTGGAGAAATACCAAGGCCTGAAAGAATAACTTGAGAATGCCTGGGAAGTGAAGGCAACAGTGGTGCCCGTGGTCTTTGGAGCACTCGGGGCAGTAACCCTCAAACTGGAAGAGTGGCTACAGTAGATCCCAGGACAAACTTCAGACATCTTGGTCCAGAAGAGTGCAGTCCTAGGAACAGCAAAGATACTGCGCAGAACCCTCAAGCTCCCAGGCCTCTTGTTGTGAATTCTCCAAGTGACAGACTTGTGTTTTATTCTGAAGGAAGTGTTTTACGTTGTACTAGTAAAAGTAGTTCCGCTTCCGGTTCGCCACGTAGTTCTCACGATGCGTTCAGCGCTTTAAGCAGTCCTTGACTACGTAAGTTATGTTCATATCTGAGGAAAGTAGGGCATGAATATGACCTGGTATGACTGCTAATGTTGTTTCGTCGGATACATGTTTACACTTGTGTGTATGTGAGTTGCGGCCGATGTTATGTTGTGGATTAGTCGTTAGCTATGTACCGTAGCTGCTAACTTCCGGTTCCGCGTTCTTCCTACGTTGTGGGCCGTAATGATGTCAATAACCTGTTATGTGATAAGAGATTGTGACCAGTACATCCACTTTCTGTTGTGTTCCAGAAACTGCCTAAAACAGCCTACCCTGTTTATCCTGCTTTCACTGCCATCCATTGCCTGTCCACGCTGCATGTACATGCTGTTCACCTGCGTGCCTACGGCTGTAATAAAGTGTCAAACCTTCTTCGACGACTCGTCAGCTTTCTAATCGAAGCCCTGCAGTGGGCGGTAAGATTCCGGAATCAGCAACCGGGGGTCGTAACTTCCCCACATAGTGGTCCTTCGAGCCGGATTACTGCCTGCTGCAGAACATGTCATCAGAGGAGGACATGACACGACTCCCGCAGACTGATATTACAGAGCGGCATGCTAGGCACCACCGCACGCCCAAGTATCTGGAAGACTACGTCCTCGCCTACCACCAGCATGGAGCCGCCCTTTCCTCCCAGCCCGGCTACGGAGGGCATGAGGAGCGGAGAGGAGCAGCCGCTACAGCAGACAGTAGGCGAGCGGACGCGGGTCCCCACCTTGAGAACAACAGACCTTCTAACAGCTGCAGCCCTGCCGATCCACTGAGCTCCGCATCACTCAGGCAACTGGCGGCAACCATCTCTAGGAGCGAGGAGGAGGAGAAAGCTAAAATGGCTCGTGTCGCCCACCAGCTCCGCCAGTACGAATACCAACAACATCGCCGTCAGGAGCTACTAGAACACATTACCACGTTCCTGCAGGACGAAGAGGACGAGGATGAAGGGAGAACGGAGGAGGATCGGGCCGTGGAAGGCACAACACCCCCAGCCATATTACGGCCGCCACAATGTCCTCTCTCGCCCGCACACTCAGCTGAGCGCCCCCCGTCGGTGGACAATCACGTGCACCAGAAGCACCCCACAGAAATACACGCCTCAGCGAACGAGACAATCCTCGTGAAGGTGGAGACCGCTCCGAGAGACTCCTCCCCTGTAACTGCCGGCAACGCCATAGATTCTGCATTTACGCCAATACATCCGTGTCCCCCAACACGAACTGAATCACCTTATTCCAGCATCTCATATGGCAAGGTGACGCCAACCCCATTCTCGCAACAGCTTATGAAGCCGACTCCCGCACCCTCTAGGGCAACCAGACCATACGAGTGGGAGGACAGACCCTCCCCAGGGAGCCCATACCAGCCAAGCGGGGCCGTCCATGCTCTGCCGCACACCGACATCGCCCGACACCACAGGGCACCACTGTCATGGAGTTATCCACTACCCGCCGTCGCCCAGATCCAGGGCCCAGCTATGCAGCTGCCATCAGCTCCGCTCATGGCTAACCCCCCAGCGGCGGGCTCCACACAGTACCCCGCCAGTGCACCCGGGGCATCGCCCCACATCAGCCTGCAAACACGCTCCCTATACGGCGTCCCCAAGCCAAAGATCCCAGACTTCACCGCAGACAGTGAGAAAGAGTTCGCGAACCTGAAGTTAGCCATGGACAATTTACTTGAGCCCTACCCGGAACTGACTGAGAAATATAAATACCATGTGCTGCTTGAACACCTTAAGCTCCCAGAGGCGCAAATGATTGGCCAGGCCTGCAGACATGACCCACGCCCATACACAGCCACCATGCACGCACTACAGCTGCAGTATGGCCAGCCACACCAGTTAGCCCAGAGCGAAATAGCAGCCATCCTCACCGCACCTGACGTGAAGTCAGGTGATGCACGCACCTTTCAAAGCTTCGCCCTCAGAGTCCACCTCCTGGTCAGTATGCTGTTGTCACTGGAGGGGCCCCAGGGGGTGGAACTCAGCTGCTGCTCACACGTCGACCGCCTGCTCAGTAAGCTCCCCAAATATCATCGAGATGGGTTCATCGAATACCTCCAGCTGCAGGGCAAACTCAACACCACGAGCCTCAATCCCTACAACTTACGGGACCTGAATAACTGGCTTCAGAGTAAAGCTCAGCAACAGCGGCTGTCTGACAGGCTAGTACAGCGATATCAGCCCGAAAGACCCCCCAGCAGCGGGAGGGAAAGAGCCCCCATAAAGAGCAGAGGTCAGAGCGTAGCCGTGTATCATGGCGGGGAGCCCGATCAGCCGAGCGGCCCAGGTAAAGAAACAGCAGCCGGCCACAAGCGACCATCGAAGGTGCATTGCCTTTTCTGTGGCAGCAAAGAACATTACATAAGCCGCTGCCCCAACATTAAAGTGCAACCAGTGGCAGAGCTAGAGCGGTGGATAATGGAAGGGAGGCGCTGCTGGAAATGCGCACGCACCCACTCACCCGAGTCCTGTGATCTCAAGAAGCCCTGTAGCGACTGTGGCGAGATCCACCTACAAGTACTGCACGGCGTTGCTCGGCGCCGCCCCACCGAACAAAAGTCAGGGGCACCTGAGAGCCGCATCTACCTGACGCCCAGTATAACCTCTAGTAAGGTGTTCCTGAAAGTAGTTCCCGTCCGACTGCACAGCGGCCCTAGCTCCATGGATACCTACGCCATACTGGATGATGGGGCACAGCGAACTATGATACTACCCGCAGCAGTACAGCAGCTCCGGTTGAAGGGCGAGCAGGAGACCCTCACCCTACGCACCATACGGACAGACGTCACACACCTGCAGGGGTCAAGGGTCGACTTTCAAATCTCCCCCAGAGATAGACCACGGAGGCGGTTTAGGGTGCAGGGGGCGTATACTGCTGCAGGCCTAGACCTAGTGGAACAGACCTACCCCGTGCAGCTGTTACAGAAACGATACCCCCATCTACGTAGCATACCACTAGTATCATTCACAAGAGTACGCCCCTTAGTGCTGCTCGGCTCAGATCATGCGCACCTCATTACCGCCACGGGACCGACCCGTAAGGGTCCAGGCGGGCCCATAGCCATCCGCACCGCTCTGGGATGGGCTTTGCAAGGAGCTGAGAGGTGTACGTCAGAGCCAACCTCAGAGACACAGTGTCTGTTCGCAGCACAGGCTGGCCCCGACGACTTGTTACACCAGAACGTCGAGAGGCTGTGGCAATGGGACATTTTGCCCTTTCGAAACGAAAAAGTGGTCGTTCGCTCACGAGAGGATAAGGACGCCATGGATATGCTGGAGACAAAGACCCAGCGACTAACAGCAGGGGGGGTCCAACGCTACGCCACCCCCCTCCTGCGTAGGATGGAAGCGCCCAGGCTCAACAGCAGTGTACACTCAGTCATGGCTCACCTCCGGGCCACTGAAAGGCGCCTCGCGAGGGACCAGGTGACAGCCACAAGCTACTCAGCTGAAATCACCAAACTTATCCAAGCAGGATACGTTAGGAAACTCTAAACGAAGGAAGTGGAGCAGTCAGCGGAGGCATGGTATATTCCCCATCACCTCGTGAGCCACAACAACAAGTCACGCCTGGTCTTTAATTGCTCGTTCAGGCATCAGAACAC
The DNA here is from genome assembly GCF_017639745.1 of Melanotaenia boesemani. Lineage (NCBI taxonomy): Eukaryota > Metazoa > Chordata > Actinopteri > Atheriniformes > Melanotaeniidae > Melanotaenia > Melanotaenia boesemani. The sequence goes on from NC_055691.1 coordinate 27,397,031, forward strand.
CTCCCTGAATGAACAACTTCTGCCCGGGCCGGCGTTGGGACCATCGCTAGTTGGTGTCCTCATCCGGTTCAGACAGCATCGGATTGCAGTGAGCGGGGACATCCGGGCGATGTTCCACCAAATTCACCTCCTACCCGAGGACAGGCCTCTCCTCCGGTTTGTCTGGAGGGACATGCGCCGAGACGACCCGCCGGATGTGTACGAATGGCAGGTGCTGCCATTCGGCACCACCAGCAGCCCGTGTTGCGCCATCTTCGCTTTACAGCTACACGCACGCCACCACCAAGGCGAGTACCCTGGAGTACTGCAGACAGTACAACAGAACTTCTACGTCGACAACTGCCTCGCGAGCTTCCCGACTGCATCGGCAGCCAAGCAGCAGGTCGATCAGCTGCGCACCGTGCTGGCAGATGGGGGATTCGACATCAGGCAGTGGGCCAGCAACCAATCAGCGGTGGTAGCACACCTCCCCACCGACGCTAGATCATCGGCGACAGAGCAGTGGCTCAGCCAGAGCCGCACCGACCCGCTCGAACCCACGTTGGGCCTGAGATGGAACTGTGCCACCGACACGCTTGGCTACCAGCACCGAGCTATCGAGTACCCGGCACTGACAATGAGGACCGCTTACCAGGTACTGGCCAGCCAATATGACCCCCTAGGGTTCGTGGTGCCATACACCACCCGCGCCAAGGTGCTAATCCAACAGCTTTGGCACAAACAACGCGGCTGGGACGACCCGGACTTACCTCCAGCCCTCCAAGCAGCCTGGCAAACCTGGGAAAGCGAGCTGGCACACCTTCGAACCGTGTCCATCCCCCGCTGCTACTCGCCACTTCCGGCTGAAGGCTTGGACGCAGGATACGATCTCCATATTTTCTGCGACGCCTCGGAGCGAGCGTATGGAGCGGTGGCGTACCTCGCCGTGAACATTGGAGACCGTATCCACGTCTCCTTCGTGATGGCCAGGTCCAGGGTCGCCCCAAGACGCCAGCAGTCCATACCCCGCCTAGAGCTCTGCGCAGCTCTCGCCGGAGCCCAGCTGTTTAAGCTCATTGAGACCGAGTTAGCACTTACCGTTCGACACGCGATATTGTGGTCTGACTCCACCACGGTGCTGGACTGGCTCCGGTCAGCGTCCTGCCGATACAAGGTGTTTGTTGGGACACGCGTGGCGGAGATCCAAGAGTTAACCGACCAGCAAACCTGGCGGTATGTTGACAGTCTGAACAACCCGGCGGATGACATAACCAGAGGGAAGACGCTACAGGAGCTAGCAGGGCCGGGTCGCTGGAGTCAAGGGCCAGCGTTCCTAAAACAGAGTGAGGAGCACTGGCCGAAGAGACCCCACTCAAATCCAGCACTGGGCTCCGCAGAATTGAGAAGTACTGCTTCCTGCCTCTTCCTGGCCGCGGGGTCCAACGATGAGTTACCCGACGCCGCTAAGTACGATACTTGGAAAGAGCTGGTGGAAGCAATGCGGCAGGCTCACGGGGCGGCGACGGAGGATCCTACGCACCAGCTTCTCAGTCACAGAGAGGCGGAAGTCCTGCTGCTGAGGGGGTGCCAACGCCAGAGTTTCCCAGGTGAAATTGCTGCCCTCGCGGCACGGAGACCCATACCAAGCCACAGCCGTTTGCTCAACCTTGCCCCAGAGTGGGACACCGAGACAGGTCTCATTCGGGTGGGAGGAAGACTGCGCAGGCTGCACGACCACAACATCGGAGAGATCCACCCGATTGTACTAGACCCTAAGAATTCGGCTGTCAAGCTCCTCATTAAAGACATGGATGAGCGTCTGCTGCACCCGGGCACAGAACGGGTCTACGCGGAGCTACGGCGACAATACTGGATCCTGCGCGGACGGCAGGCCGTCAGGCATCATCAGCTTAACTGTTCCGCCTGCCAGCGTTGGAGAGCCCAACCAAAGGTGCCACAAATGGCAGATCTACCCCCGCAGCGGCTCAGGCTCCTTCGCCCGGCCTTCTATTCGACTGGGACTGACTGCTTCGGGCCTTATTCAGTGAAGGTGGGCAGAAGAGCGGAAAAGCGCTGGGGCGTGATCTTCAAGTGCCTCACCACAAGGGCGATCCACATAGAGGTTCTGCACTCCATGGATGCGGATGCTTTCCTCCTTGCCCTTCGCCGCTTCATCGCTAGGAGGGGGCGGCCAAAGGAGGTGCTCTCCGACTGCGGCACTAACTTTCGTGGAGCCGAGAGAGAACTCAGGGAGGCCTTCGCCGCTCTGGAGCCAAGGCTGAGGGACCAGCTAGCAGAGTACCAGATTGACTTCAGGTTCAATCCGCCGAATGCTCCCCATTTCGGGGGGGCGTGGGAGAGGGAGATACGCTCCATTAAATCTGCCCTGCAGGTCGCTGTGGGCAGCCAATCCGTGTCAGAGGACGTCCTACACACGGTCTTGGTGGAGGTGGAGGGTATCTTGAACTCTAAGCCACTAGGCTACGTGTCAGCCGACGTGGCAGATCCAGACCCAGTCACTCCGAACATCCTCCTCATGGGGCGGCGAGATGCAGCGCTGCCTCAGGTGGCATATGCCCCAACGGACATTGGGCGACGCAGATGGAGACACTGCCAGACGTTGGTGGACCAGTTCTGGTCCCACTTCACGAAGCACTACTTGCTGCACCTTCAGACGCGGCAGAAGTGGCGGAGGTCGTCGGAGAACCTTGCAGCAGGTACTACCGTGCTGGTTGTCGACTCATCGACTCCACGGGCTCACTGGCCGATCGGGCGGGTGGTTAAGGCAATTGCTGGTCCGGACGGCTGCGTGAGGACGGCGGAGGTCCAGGTCCGAGATAGGATCTACGTGAGACCGGTGGCCAAACTCATCCAGCTTCCCGAGCTTCAGGAGGAAGCCAAGGACACTTGAAGAATCCTTGGTCCTACACATTCACCAGTGAATGTGGGGGCGGCTGTTGTGAATTCTCCAAGTGACAGACTTGTGTTTTATTCTGAAGGAAGTGTTTTACGTTGTACTAGTAAAAGTAGTTCCGCTTCCGGTTCGCCACGTAGTTCTCACGATGCGTTCAGCGCTTTAAGCAGTCCTTGACTACGTAAGTTATGTTCATATCTGAAGAAAGTAGGGCATGAATATGACCTGGTATGACTGCTAATGTTGTTTCGCCGGATACATGTTTACACTTGTGTGTATGTGAGTTGCGGCCGATGTTATGTTGTGGATTAGTCGTTAGCTATGTACCGTAGCTGCTAACTTCCGGTTCCGCGTTCTTCCTACGTTGTGGGCCGTAATGATGTCAATAACCTGTTATGTGATAAGAGATTGTGACCAGTACATCCACTTTCTGTTGTGTTCCAGAAACTGCCTAAAACAGCCTACCCTGTTTATCCTGCTTTCACTGCCATCCATTGCCTGTCCACGCTGCATGTACATGCTGTTCACCTGCGTGCCTACGGCTGTAATAAAGTGTCAAACCTTCTTCGACGACTCGTCAGCTTTCTAATCGAAGCCCTGCAGTGGGCGGTAAGATTCCGGAATCAGCAACCGGGGGTCGTAACTTCCCCACACCTCTGGTAGAGGACCCGGGCTTGGATGGATGAGACCACCCACGGAGGGCGAGGGCACAATTTTGGTGTTATCATTTTGTGGAAATTCAATGAAATTATTTCATGAAAAACTAAAAAAATATAATACATAAATAATATATATATATACATATATGTATATATATATATACACTACCGTTCAAAAGTTTGGGGTCACTTTGCAATGGGATTCATTAGGGAAGTGACCCTAAACTTTTGAACGGTAGTGTATATATATATATATATATATATATATATATATATAAAATATAAATAAAAATTAATTAATAAATAAATTTATTTATTTATTTATTGTACATAATTTTCCAGAAATATTTATATCCCACAGAAGAAAGTTCATCAATCCACTTTTTTGCGAAAGTGTTATGTTTTTCTGTGCTTCTTTATGTTTCTACAAAAATAAATTTCCTAGATAATTATAAAAATTTATAAGGTGTCTTTTTTCAAAAGGTGTTGTAACATTTGTGGCTCTAAACGAGTTTTATGTAGCTGTGGGCTGAGGGAAAAATGGCTTGTAAAGGTTGGAGACCCCAGCAATAAACAAATAAACAGATTTAGCAGCAGTTTTCTTTTTAAACAGCTGCACTGAACATCAGGTAAACAGACAGAAAGTAGGATTAGAATCTCACAGCTTCTAGATGGTGAGGAGAAAGAAATATTCACAATATGCACAATAACTTCCATCCATGCACCTTTAGTGCTTCATTATCCAGATTTCTTGCCTATAAATTCTCCAACTTTGCATTCTTAGCTTGACTGTTTAGCTTAACCTCTTGCGCTTGCACCCTCCACTACCAAGGGTTAACGGGTTAACATCCGGTTTTATGGTGTAACCTCAGGTCTGTAAATGTAACTATAAACATGTGTGGTATCCACAGAAAGTCCAGAATCTCAGCAAACAACTCGGAGAAACCATTTCTATGACCACCAAACAAAGTTAAAACAACAAGCAACTTAAAGACTTCGTACACAAAGTCCGAAAAAATATGTAAACAGCAAATTATGGTGCTCCGTGTCCACCCGACGGCATGAACACGAACAAACGATACCTGTACTGAAAGCACAAATCTCACAGATTCGAAAGCTGTAAGTTTCATTTGGCTATGACCAACACTTACTAAACTAGAGGAAAAAAAAGGCCCAAAACAATGCTTCATGTTTGTAAAACATAGTCATAAAATGTCTTAATTTTGCTGCCTTGCCTCAAAACTTATATCCACAAAGATGAAACCAAATTTAGTTAAAAAAAAAAAACCCACACACACACGTATATATATATACATATATATATATATATATATATATATATATATACATATATGTTCCATGTTTCTTTCTTCATGTTTTTGTTGAACAATTTTCTTATGTCGGTTGTTAAAAGGTATTCTAGTACTACTGTATTAAAGCTAGCCAATGTGGTAGTATCAGCTGGTAAACTCACCAGGTCGGAGTTCTTTTGATGGTTCACTTCAGTTTGGTAGGTATTTTCTGTTTTAAAACAACAATGGCATCCAGTATGGTTCAGTGTCTTTATTAGCTTGTGTAAGAAAACATAGTTATTCGATCAGCATCTCAGTAACTTCATCCAATGGTTATTGTTTTTAAAAATGGTAGTTACCACATAAATTCAACAAGTAGATCCAGATATCTGGCAACGCATGATCCCAACCTGACCAATCACAAGGGAGTCCCTCTGTGTAAAGGTTTTATACTCGCACGGCATCTGCGTCACCAACGTAGGCACAGCGTAGACTCGACGTGCACCTCTTCTATGTAGATGGTTAGGCGGATGTACTCATTTGTCATTGGTCTGTTTAGGATCATGTGTCAATAAAAAAAGTCATATATATTTTTTATAAATATATGTATATATATATATATATATATATATATATTTATATATATATATATATAATTTTTCTTCTTGAGAGTGAAGCAATTCATGTACCTTTTAAATTAGTCTTCACACCTTGTAGCAAATGTGCATTTCAGTGGAAATACACTGATTTACTGACAGAAAATAAGTCTCTCATTCATAAACAGGGCAGAAGCAAGAGCTAGACATATGAATTCATGGTGAATATAGAGGTAGTCATGACAAGTCAGAAAGATTGAGGAAGGGACTGGATGTGAATGTTTTTCTTCTAGCTTGATTCACACCTGCACAGCCTTTGTGGCAGCATGTTCTACAAAGGTCGTCTGTTGCACGGCAGGAGTATTTGGGGATGATTAATTGCTCTGTCTTCTCAATGGTGCGCTCAAAACAGCGGGATCCTCTGCATATGTAAATACAAGCAGCCTCAGCACAGCAATCTAGAGCAGGATTAGCACGGGTATGCTTCAAAATTTAGACTTGCTCACCAATCTTTTCTGCTGTCTCTGCCATACAAGCTGTGTTGTAGCAAAAAAAACACCCTGTTCCTGTCTCAAAATCTAAATGCATACATCTCATCAGAAAATGGTTCTTAGAGATGTGAATAAGTTGAAAGATGACCAATATTATGGGTTTTTCTTAGATTTAGTCAGTTAATGATTAAACCGATTTAGTCTCAGTATTCTTTTTTTAACACACACAAAAAAAACATTTTAGCCATTTCCTGAAAAATTATAATATATTACAAAGACGAACAGTGGGGATTACATACACACTTATTTGAGAAACACATTTCTAATATGAACATGATGAAAAATATATCAGTCCCCAGTTCTTATCTCTTAGCTAGAAGGGTCTAATACAGTGGTTGCCAAAGACATACCCCCCACTGCCTTATCAAATGAGGTTGTGTACCCTTTCACTGACAGCAGTATTAAGATTATGAAAATACAACATGAAAGCTACAGATTGGTGACACGTTAAGGGAAAACCTCAACCTTTTCACCCCTACAGTGAGGCGAGTTGTAGTTATATTGTATGGTGGTGGCTTTTATCTGGAACTGTTTGGGTCCATTTCTGCCCTGAGAGTTAAGGACAAATCAATACAAGTTGTTCTGTGTGATCACCTTTTCATGTGATGAACCATTTCTAGGCTGATGGAATGATAATGCCGGACTTCCACAGAGACGACAGAGTCATTGAGACGTTTGATGAATATGAAAACAAAGTAAATCACTGTTATTAAAACCTCAAATAAGAAAAATTGTTTCCAGTGTTTTCCAGTAAAGGACGATGGTAATTTGCTCAAAGCTTATAGCTGCTCCACTTCATTATACTACGCTACATGTGCCTCTGAGGCTCCCGGGAATATGTTGTTGTTTCACCCCACATCAATATCAGATGCAATGCAAACTGCTTTACTTAGAAGACTTGATAAGAAAAAAAGAAGAAAAAATAACCTCAAAACAAGGCAGGGATAAAGGTTTCTGGGTGCCTTTGAAAATTAAATGCCTAACAAGGTCCTAAGTGCCCCTGCAAGACAACTATTTTCTATAAAATGTTTTATCTCTTAATGCCATTGGCTATTACATGTGAAGTTGCAGTATTGTTAGACGCAAGGGATTTATTGGTGCTCCATTATTAGGAAATAGCTGAGAAAGAAGTGCAAATGGCTACTGTTTTCTGACAATGTTAAAACATCCTAATATACTACACTGTCTGAAAGGTTTGTCATCCCTGTGCATTGACCTACTCTATAGAGCAGTGGTTCCTAACCTATTTTCCTTGGGGACCCCCTTCATGCAAATACTAAAAAGCCATGGACCCCCTGCCCCACTCCATGCTAAAATCATGCTTGGTTTTATACTTTCAAAAGTGAGCTACTAACCATAGATAATGTATTCTGGCTGAGCGCTGTTCTTCGATAAAGCCAAAGTTAAATTAACAACCATACTTTTGTTTCTTAAATTAGGGACAATGTGTGGACATTAATTGCAATGGCTATGAATGTTCAAAGCCTTGGGGACCCCCTGTGCTCTTTGGGGGATCCCAGACCCCATGTTGGGAACCACTGCTGTAGGGTAGCTCACTATCATTAGTTTCATTGCTTCTAATGTGCACATCGGTGGACAACAGCCAAAAATGAGAGATTACTTGATAAATGTGTTCTCACACAAAAAATGCACATTTTTTGTATAAAGCGCTTGATGAAATAGCCTTGTGGGGTAGTTAAGATTCCAACTGATTACCTCACAATTTTAATGATAAAATCTTATCATTAAAATTAATGAGGTAAAGCACAACAGATATTCAAAATATTTTTTCCAAATGTTTGTTGCAGGTTTTCCAGGAGCAGTAGGGTAAGCTGCTATCTCTCTTAAAGGATTAACTACATACCTGCAAAGCAAAGTGTCTCTTTTGCAGAGATCATCTAGGTCAGCCAGCCACAATAACAAGAGTGCCAGAATGGGAAGGACACTCATGACTTTTAGTGTATGAATCTTTGGAGCATGGACAAGTTGTGCTTGATTATAGAGGCACATACTAAGAGAGCAGCTTTGTGCTGCTAAAATGTATTCTAGAAAAACATAAAAGTGGCATATGTTATATTTTATATTATAAATTTCACCAATGGGAAATAACTTCTCTAAGACCTTTTTTAACTGTCTACTAAGCTCTATAATCTGATTATATTTTTGACATAGTGCAAACAAAAGTATCACATCCATGGTGTCAGAAATAAAATAATACAATTCCTACAGTCTTTCTCTTCACTGACGGAGCAACCTGAATTTTATTTTAAGGACTTCAAGACTACAGGCTTTTTTTTTTTATTGATTATGAATATGGTTTCCAAATGTTATTACTATGTGTGGCCTCTTTGAGTACATCACCCTTTATTAATAGACACTGTTTCACCAGAGAGTTAACTTCGTTCAAATACTTAAAAAAGTCCATAGGATGTGAACTACTTTGTCACGTGGATGTAAATGAGAGTATAGGCTAAAACTGGGCTGATGTAAAAACGGATAAATGTAAAAAAAATATAAATTCTCAAAATATTAGCTTCTCTGTGCAGAAATGAAGCATCACTTTTCTGGAAGTCGACTCGTTATTTCATGAGAGGAGCTAAGATTTTTCTTCTGTCTCTATAACAAGCAATGTCACCTTGGTGCTACACTGGCAACCATTAGATGAATCGCAAATTCACACACCTCTGTGCTAGAATCACTCAGTCTCAGTTGCTCAGTGGAGCCTCTCAAAATTTCCTTTGGGATTAATAAAGTACATCTTTTCTTATCTTAACTTATCTTCTCTTATCTTATGTCAACTACTTTATTTCTCACAATATGAGTGTATATATCTACGCATCTGAATGAATTTAGAGAACCTGCGTTATTGCAGGTTATATCTGGCTTATTCTCCAGTGCTGAAATAACTAATAAAAAAATAAATTTAAAAATGCATTATGTAACTTCTTAACCTTTAGGGCTGGGTATTGTCACTAATTTCCTGAATCGATTCGATTCACAACCGCCTATTTTGATCCATCCATCCATCCATTTTCTGTCGCTTATGCGGAGTCGGGTTTTGGGGGCAGCTGCCTAAGCAGGGAAACCAAGATATCCTTCTTCCCGGTCACATTCACCAGCTCATCCAGAGGGATCCCGAGGCGTTCCCAGGTCAGCCGAGAGATACCGGTGTCCTAGGTCTTCCTCTGGGCCTCTTTCCGGTGGTACGTGCCCGGAACACCTCACCATGGAGAGGCAGGAGGCATCCTGACCAGATGTCCGAGCCACCTCATCTGGCTCCTTTCGATGTGGAGGAGCAGCGGCTCTACTCTGAGCCCCTCCCAGATCATAGAGCTTCTCACCCTATCTCTAAGAGAGAGCCCGGCCACCCTGCGGAGAAAACTCATTTCGGCCACTTGTATTCGCGAACTTGTTCTTTCGGTCACTACTCACAGCTCGTGACCATGGGTGAGAGTAGGAACTTAGATCGACCGATAAATTGAGAGCTTTGCCTTTTGGCTCAGCTCCTTCTTCACCACGACAGATCGATGCAGAGTCTGCATCACTGCAGATGCCGCACTGATCCACTTTTCAATCTCCCGCTCTATTTTTTGGATTTTATTAGATTTTGTTTTAATCCGATTTGATTCATTTACAGCTAATTGCGCAACACTTCCTATTTATGTTGAATATTAAAGACGTTCTTAGACAATTATTTTTATAAAATACTAAGTGCATTTACTTGACAATCAAAATTAGTTATCTGGGGTTTGTAGGGTGGAGTCGGAACCTCCTTCCACATGGGACGGTGCTTGGCGCACCACTGTGACATAAGTGGGCGCGATTCTGCACATTGAAGTGTGTAGACCCTGAACTAGGACACTGCTAACATGTCAGTGTTAATAAAACCTACAAAAACAACAACTGTGACGCTATCGCCTTAACACCGGAGATGAAGAAATACTCCATCCGCTCCTCACTGGAGCCAGAGTGCTTCATTCTTCACTGGCCTGAGAATTTTGAAAACTCAAATTTCTTTTGTTTTATTTTCAGCTGGTTGACGTGTTTTCCGATGCATGCACTCTGTCTGCTGACGGAATCATGTGTGTGTATGCACGTGTCTGTGTGTGTGTGCTCACTGCCGTGGACACAGAGAGCAGGCAAAGCTATAACTTCCTGTCATGTAAATCAGATAAATAGCATCAGACTGTTCTTTTTGATAAAAAGATGAAGTGTAAACCTGTTCTGAAGGAAATCTCGGATTTATTTCAAAGTACATATGTATGTGGTGACCTCACTTCCTGTTGTGGAAGGTGGCGGCACCTGCGGTCTTAGCATTAGCTGCTAATATGAGAGACTGTGGTCTTTGCATTAGCTGATAATGTGAACAGTAACATGCTGTAAAAATAGTTTACAGATGAATGTAATCCACACTAGTGAATGAAAACCACTGAATTTGACATTATCTTGGCAAGAGAAGCTTGTTGTAGACAAAATTGATGTCAAACCAGTTGTGTTTATATATTCTCAAGCCTCGGTCAAACGAGACAATAGGGTCACGTAATTATGTAAAAAAGGACATATAAAAAATTATGTCAAAGTTTTATGAATTGATTTTGGATTTATTTTATTTATTTATTTCATTCAGGATAAAATATTAATAGACATAAAAACAGCTGATTATTGCATGACTATCGAGGTTTGTAAACAGTTATGTTGCTGTGATTTTAGTACATTTTTAGTACATGTCAATATAACCTCATTTAGCCCTTGCTAGCTAAAATATACTTTAAAATAAAGTTAAATTGTCATATCTCCCATTTTTCAATTTCAAAGTAGCTCCTAAAGCCTATACTCAGTGAGAAGAAAACACTGCAGTGTGCAATACGTTTCAGTTCATCCGTTTGTCAGTATGCTACATATGTGTTACTGTGATAATGTCTACTTTCCATGTGCTGCTACTGTTCATTTTGACACAGGTCGCCATTAATAGCATCTTCAGTTTCTCTATGCGAAAGATTTCTTTGTTTTTTCACACACAAGACCTAGAAAAAGTCATCCACCTGCACATCATGTCCTGGTTAGATTACTGTAACTCCCTGTTTTATGGCCTTGATCAGTCATCTTTGCACCGATTGCAGCTCGTTCAAACTGCTGTTGCTCGGTTGCTTACAGGGAGAAGACGTGATCACATTAACCCTGTGCTTGCTACTTTGCTCTGGCTTCCTGTTAGTTTCAGGACCCAGTACAGAGTTACTTGTTTAAAGCCATAAACGGTGTAAATAGTGTTGGAATATATAAAAAAAAAATACTTCAGTTTTTTTTCCTATTTACCTAATCGTATTCCTGTACTAACCATTTGTTTTTATACATGTGTGTGCAAAAGTATGTGCATGAGTCTCAGTTTGCAGAGAAGGTTGCAAACTTCTGGAGTCAATGGGATCTCAGTACAATGTAGAAGCACAGAATAAGGCAAGCTAGATTGGAAATGCTCAGCTATTTGGTGGATAAAATTCTTTTTAAGTTTTCTTTTAAATTTCAAGCAGTTTCACTCTGTAGATGAACTTATTTTTAAGTTCTTCTTTTAAAGTTCAAGCAGTATAACGCTGCAAATAAACTTATTTTTAAGTTCTTCTTTTAAAGTTCAAGAAGAAGTGTTACTTCTCTTATTAAAAGAGGTCAAAAGGGCGATTATCCAAAAATTTACATCACTCTCCTAGCTTTCTCTCCTCTACTTCTTCTTTTATTATCTTAGGTGGACCGGCTACTGGGAGGGTGAAGCACAGATCTACCTGCATTTTGCATATTTTATAAAGGTTCAAGGGACATTGAAGTTGGTGTTCAGTCTTCAGACTTCCTGAGCTGACCCATTTCTGTCTGGCTAAAGGGAGAGGAACACTGAACCCAGATCTGGATTGTATACTTCTTCTCAATTTGTAAAAAAATATTTGAACATATCATGAGTGTGTGACTAGAAGTTGTGGAACAGTTTGCAATTTCACATCAGAGCTGCCCAGTCTGTTACTAGCTTTAAGTCCTAAGACCTAGCTCTTTAGACTGGCTTTTGAACATAGTTGAGCTTGACATTTGTTTTGCTTTTCCCTTTTATTTTGGTCTTATGTCATTTGGTTTTTATTGATTTTATTATTTTAATGTGTAGTTGTTTTATTGTTCAGCACTTTGGGCAACTGAGGTTGCAGTAAATATGCTATATAAATAAAATTATATTTGAACTTGAAATACAGATCTTAACTCAAGGGAATGTCAAGAGTCACCAATCCAAACATTTAAGCAACAGATTTCTTTGTCTAAATTAATTGCGCTGTTCCACTTCTCTCCCAATCGCTTTTCCTTACAGTGCTCTCATCCATGAACAGCGGGGTTAAGAATTAAAACTACATGGGCTGAGTTACTATGAATGCTCCTTGACAGAAAACAATAGGTTAAAGACACTTTGTGCCCCTGTCTCTGAAATAAAACAAGGGTGTCAATCGTACGGCACAGGAGCCAAAACTGACCTGCCACAGGTTCCAATCTGGTCCGCGGGACAAATTTGATAAACATCATAAGGACAACAAAGACTAACTGCAATTTTTTTAACAAAAGTATCGTAATACCTCAGCTTTTCATGTGTTTGCATTTTTAACTTTTAAATACATTTAAAAGGCAGGGCATATACCATGGCATATCTTTTACATCTTTCTTACCTAATCTTTCTTACTTCTTATTTATTATGCGGCATGTCTGTTCAGGTGGTTGGGATTAGTACACAGATGTAGAAATCTACAGGTATGTACATTAGTTTTTGAAAAATTGCTCTAATCATAATGTGAAATACCATATTTGTCAGTTCTAGTTACCTACAATTAAATGTCTTTTTATTTTATATCCGATTTAGATCAAATTATGCTGTTTGTAGCCCCAAAACTAAATTAATTTAGACATCCCTGTTTTAGAGGCATGGATTGTAAGACGACTAACATTTGGACATGGGGACAAATGATGTGTCTTCTGGTAAAACAGAGTTGATAATAGAGTTTCCTAACAGACAAAAGTGTGTTGAAATATCTGATTAGACACAAAATATTACCGAAGACAGATTACATCAGCAGCAAGGCTTTATTGATTATTGGAAAGTGGAGAAGTTGCATTTTTTTAATACACAGATCTGCTGCAACATTAAAATCTCTTGACAGGTGAAACAATTAATATTGATTATCTCATTACAGCACAGAGTTCAGCAGGGAAAGGATTTTTTTTTAGAGTCATTGATCATTTTATTTCTTAATGTTGGTGAACTGAAGACTTCAAACAGGTTACACGGATTAAACATATGTTCAAAAGTCTAATTTAGAAGAAACATGATTTTTACAGTATGGCTTTAACATAGCAGCTATTTTGTTGCCATTTACTTTACTGTCTGTACTCTCAACTTGTCATCACTCTACAAGCCGTATGTGGCCCAGTGAAAGATTGGTATCTATTTGCAAGGAAAAAGAAAAAGTTGTTGAAATCAAGTGTGGGGAATTACACCAATTGAGGAAATTCCTATTTTTCAGCCACCAATGCGAGCTATAGTGCGAAGAAAAGCTGTGTGTTTTGGTTAGGATGGAGAGGGGAGCTAAAACAAGTGAATATTGCTGAAAGAGCGTCGCTCACATTCAGATGCAGACAAAAGGTGGAAATGAAATAACTTCCTTTAGTCGGGAAAACACTGCAGCTCTTGACAGAATAATAGCAGCTGAGTAGATGGAGAAGTTCAGCCGCTACCAGCTTTAAAACACAGGAAACTGTTGTGCCGCCTGCCCGGTTATTAAAAGTGAACGGACACACTCCCTAAAAACAACATGCAGGTTTCTGTGTGAATAATTTTCTTTAAACCGCCAGTAACATTAATTTAAAAGGCTATTCTACTCTAAAGTCAGCACGTTTGTGTAGATTTTTTGTAACTAATCAGTTACAAAGTGAAAATGTTAGAAACGTGTAATCTTTGTGCAACATATTTCTATGTTTTGAAGTGTTAGTGAATGTAAAAACTGCAGCCTTTCACAATTTGTCATTGCAAGAAGAGGAGGCAATTTAAATATTTAATAACAACTTTATTCTACTCATTACTTGTTTTTCTCCCCTTAAAGATATATATATATATATATATATATACTTATAGTAGAGGTAAATTAAGAATTTCTTAGTTGCTGATTACTGTTTTACTTACTTATTAAAAGTAAATTGCAGCTGTAATCTTCAATGTTTACTCAACCCCTTTCAAACAATTTGACTCAATGAAGGGTGAAGTTTTGCTTTTCAGCTAAAAGGACAATCTGGTGCACCCAAAACACTTAAAAGCAACATTTTTAAATACGAAAAATTAAATGAAACATCATGGATTTAAAGATTAACCCTTATTTTTTTTGTATTTTTATTTATTTATTTTTTAATTACAATTGTCACCAGTGGAGATAAGTTATGGAGCTTTCATAGGTATACATTTGTATGTTCATGATGGAAATTAAAAGACCTCTTCTGGACTCCTGGGCCACTAGTCTATTTAAAAGCTGTGTCCAATCAAGTAAATGAGTCCTCTCATGCAATATGGTTATTAAAGTGTGTGTGAATGTGCATACATGTGTGTATTCGGTAGGATTGGAGGAGGGATAAATACATTGTATTAGTGTAGTCAAAGCTAATTACCATATGTTGTTAATTCCCATAAGCTGATGTACTTGATGTCTACAACTTGGATTATCAAATGTCTCCAGTCAGTTACTGTACTTGGTAAACACCCACAGAGTACTTTAGGGTCAGTAAATTGTGTGTCTCGTTAAGTTAAAATATTTTCTCAATGTGAAAAATGGAGATTGATAACATTCAGGATTGTGTGCTATATATTTTTGAGACACAAGATATTTGGCCAGCAGTAACAGAAGTAGTTGGTAACATATCACCACTGCAAGTTTTCTCTTGTTTTTGTTATGTGGAGCTCTGTCTGTTCTTAGCAATGTGTTAAAAGTCTTACTTTGCTTTTTTCTTTTTTGTTTTTCTTTTTTTTTTTAAGAAATGCAACTCGACAATATTCTGGCACTGACATTGAGAACAATTCACAGAGACAATGATATCACTCACAAAAGAAACATCTATTTAGATTGAAAGTGAAAAAGCATTTAATCATTTGTGTTTCTTTCTAATATGTTTTTCTTAACTCTACAAAATGTAAACACTACGCACTCATTCCTTTTTCACATGGCATGAAGTTTAAATAGCAGCTAATCATAATTGTCACTGATATTGATACTTGACCTGTACAGGTTATCATGTGTATATACCTGGCTTCCCTCTTCCTCTGAATCAATTGTCCGTTAATCTCTTGCTCTGGGTTTCAATTGTGAGAAAATGTAGCTACCCTGATGGTATCCCTGTTATAGTCTGACCTCGAGTGGCTTTTTCTCATACAGACAAAAGGCTGGTGAGGAAATCAAATAGGAGCACATAGTGAGAAGTCTGTGGTGCAATGCCTTGTTTAAAACAATATTACTCAGTGTCCAAGTTTGCCTTTTCTCATCTTTATTTTCAGTAATTGTTTAGTTAAATATAAAACTGCTTTATACTAATTTCCCTGTCAACTCAAACCTTTGACATATCAATCAGTTTTGCAGGCATATATATATATATAGTTTATATATATAGTTTTGCAGGCATATATATATATATATGTATATATATATATATATATATATATACACACACGTCGGGCTGACTTTTCTGACAGGAGGGATGCAAGACGGATGCTGATTCAAATTTAAAATTTTTATTTTTTGTACAATGCACTAATTATTGAATAATAATAATGGATTAGATTTATATAGCGCTTTTCAAGGCACCCAAAGCGCTTTTACATTGTGTATCCATTATTCATCCACTCCTCACTCATACCTGGTGATGGTAAGCTACGTGTGTAGCCACAGCTGCCCTGGGGCAAGCTGACGGAAACGTGGCTGCCAGTCTGCGCCTACGGCCTCTCTGACCATCACCCAGCATTCATCCACACATTCATACACCAGCAATGCCAACACTGGAGGCAAGGAGGGTTAAGTGTCTTGCCCAAGGACACAACAACAAATGACTGCGGGAGCGGGAATCGAGCCGCCGACCTTCCGATCATTGGACATTGGTCCCCTAAAGACATTTGATTCAGCATCCATCTTACATCCTACCTCTGCTCTGAACTCTCTCCAGTCAGAAAAGTCAGCCCTACGTTGACTCTTTTTCTCTTGCTCTACCCTTTTCTCTATTTCTTTTTCATTGTTTCCTCCAATTATATCCTATTGCCTTTATTTGATGAAAGTCACAGCGCATGTTTAAGAGGTTACATAGTGCTATATATTTTAAAAGTTTGATGAATTTTTACTGTTCACTATTTAGCAAATTTGTGTTGACCTCTGTGTTTTGTCAAGAGAATGATAGAAACTGTTATATCAGGGATGTCACGACTAGAAGAAAAAGAGAAAGGGCACTGGCTTAAAAAACAAATAGCATGTCATTAAGGCAGTGGTTCTCAAACTCGGGGGCGTGGCAACATGACAGTCGGGGGGGGGGATTGGGAAAATGTAGCAGAGAAACTAATGTTTTGTCAACTTGGGCTCTTGGAAACATTCTGGTCCACACTCCAGACCACTTGGTGGCAGTAATGCACCAATTTATTTTGCCAACGGCCAAAAACTATAAAGAACTGCAGCCTAGCGATCAGGGTTTACTGAACACATTGAAGAGAGAAAAGAAAAAGAGAGATGTGGAGAAACAGGTAACTGGGATTAAAGAGGGCAGATATCTTGCACTTGTATATATATATATATATATATATGTAAATTACTATAAAAATATGTAAACTTGTGTTTACATATTTTTCGGACTTTGTGTACCTGGTCTTTTAATTATTGTCTTAACGGTGTTTGATGGTGATAGAAATGGTTTTCCTGAGCTGGTAGCTGAGATTCTGGACTTTCTGTGGATACCACACGTTATAGTTATATTTACAGACCTGATGTTACAACCGTAAAACTGGATGTTACCCCTTAACTTCTGGTAGCGGAGGATGCAGGGTGCAGAGCTGAAGTTAAACAGTCAAGCTAAGAATGAAAGGTCAAAGAAATTAGAGGCCAGAAATGTGGATAATGAAGCACTGAAGGTGCATGGATGGAAGTTATTGTGCATATTGTGAATATTTCTCTCTCCTCACCATCTAGAAGCTGTGAAATTCTAATCCTGCTTTCTGTCTGTTCACCTGATGCTGATATTCATCACATATTGTTCCTTCTGTGTTTAGAAGGAAGCAGCTTCACAGCTTTTAATTCATCCTGCTGACTTTTTACCTTTTAGTTAGTAAATCCAGAACATTTCATCTTTCTTTGTCATAAATATTTGATTTTATAAAAATATATAGAAGAAATATTTTAACTGTTGCTGTTTAAATAAAAAACTGCTGCTAAATCTCTTTATGTGTTTAGTGCAGGGGTCTGCAGCCTTTCCAATCCAAAGAGCCATTTTTCCCTCAGCCAGCTAAATAAAACTCCTTTAGAAACGCAAATGTTATAAGACCTTTTCAAAAAGGCAACTTAATATATACATATTTTTAATGAAGAGCCATCATTTATTATTTTTTAAGAACCACATTTTTATTTCCATTTTTAGGTTTAAAAGAAAAGAAAAACATAAAACCTTTATAAAAAGAGGAGAGTCAGACGTTCTTTGAAGGGATGTAGATATTTGTGGAAAATAATGTGAAAAAAAAAACAATCCCTGGTTTCCAACCTAATGACAGGAAAAATAGATTTAAAAAAAATATATTTTAGCCATTTAGAGGCATTTATTTAGAGGCATTGTGGAAGGTCCAGAGAGCCACTAGCAGCTCCAAAGTTACAGGTTGGAGACCCCTGATGTCTGTAAACCAAATTTTCCGGATTTTTTTTTATATAGCCGTAGGCCTTCTTTTAAAGGAAAGAGACATTTTGCACGTAATAATGTGATTAATCGCAACATGTCATGCGATTAATCGTGATTTTAATCGTTGCCCAGCACTAATATATATACAAAAAGTTTGAGAACCAGTGAGTATAGAAAATTGATTTAATGTGAGCTAAACTGTATGGCTGTTTTGAAGCTCATGCTTCATCCAGTATCTGTTCTATTTTGTCAAAGAGTAATTGCCTTACAGCTTGAACAGTAAAAAACTGAAAAGCAAGGTAAAAATAAATGTGAGAACGAGTGATGCTACAACATAAAAATAAATGGACAAACAGTTGCATATTATTTAGGGCTGCATCTCAGTATTGGAGAATTTCCCAATGGGTTCTTTGCTGATGCAGGGAATGACCATTTACATATAGGGATATGAAATACCTAGTAGTCATTAGTGTTGTTCAAGTCATGAACAAATTGTTCAATACTGGAGAATCACTCTACTGACTCACGATTCCTCGTCCCCACTTACTCATTCACTGAGTCGTCCCTGCTACCACTTGCTAGCTAAATGCAGAGCTAACTAAAGACACCAAACAATATTTTGCAACTACTATTCTACCTGCACACGTAGATCAAGCTAATCATTGTAATTGTGGGTAAAGCAACAGATTGCGTTTCTTAACTAAACTCCCCATTTCCCTGGTGCACCATCACTATTTCCTCCCTGCTATGAGCTCTGAACAAAGGAAAAACACTCAATACAAAGCTCATAGTACCCTAGCCCCACTCGCAACACAAGAGAATCACTTACTAGCTCACAGCATGTAGCATCACTCGACTCGTAGCATGTGCAATTCACTCTACCACTCATCCCTCCCTCCTTGTGAGCTACGAATCACGGAAGCTCACAGTATCCTGGCGCTGACTTGTAGCATGAACGAATCACTCAGTTGCTCACAGTAGCCCAGCCCCACTCACAGCACATACAAATCACTCTTTCGCTCACTGACGCCGTCCTGGTGCTGACTCACAGTATGTACGAATTACTCAGTCACTCTACTCCTCCAGCCTCTCAGCTGCTGCGACTCGAGCTTTCTTACCGCCGGGAGAGCTGCTTCCTCACCTGATCTGAAAGTCTGCTGCTCTGCTCCTATAGTCTGAGTCCATGGGAAGAAATTTAGTCCACACATTATGTTTGTCTCGCAGTGGTAATAATCAGACTGGTCATTTTCTCCACTTTTTTTTTTTTGTTTGTTTTTTGTTTTAAGATAAAGTACAACTTTAGAGACTGACTTGCTGCAATTAATAATGTAAGGGTGGAACCCAATAGAAACTTACTATTGATTTCTGTCCTTTTATTATTAGTTGAGATTAGTAAATAGATTATTGTCATATTGGCAGGAAATCTGAATTATTAAAAATGAAAAGAAAATTGTGTATTTTTTTTCTTCTTTTTTTTTTTGCCCATACTTTTATTTCTAAAGAGCTGGACAAAAGGCAAGGCAAGTTTATTTGTATATCACATTTCATGTACAAGAATTCAAAATGCTTTACCTAAAACATTAAAAACATTACAGCGAACAAGAAAAGCTAAAATAAAATAGGTAAAATGCAAGCAATAAAGTTCCAGTGTGGGAAATTAACATGAAAGTGAGCAAATAGAAAAGTTTTTAACCCTGATTTAAAACTGCTGAGAGTTTCAGCAGACCTGCAGTTTTCTGGGAGCTTGTTCCACATTTGAGGAGCACAAATGTGTTAATGCATTTTAAAAACGTGTTAATTACACAGATTAATCTCCTCACATTTACATGTTAAGTTTGAAAGCACTATTTTTTTCCACATTGGTATCTATTATAAATGGAAAGTCTGCATCAATCGTATGAAAAATATTAACTTAATTAAAAATATTTAGGCTTGGGTTTAAATAATAAGATTGCATAAATTGGTGGTTATTACACACACAATGTAATGGGAGGACAATAAATGGTGAAGAAGCTGTTGACACTGACATAAGCACTAGTAATTAACCTGACTGCAAAACTGCAATATTTTATCAACCTTGGTTTCACACATTATTTTTTTTTCTATGGGAGGCATTGAACACACTGACGTTCTGTTCTCCATATTATACCTTAAAGGCACACGATTAGCTCTCATAGAGACCTTTGGCTTAGCAAATTCTATGCCTTAACTGATTGACATCAAGGCTACATAGCTGATACTCTACCCTCATATACATGGCTGTCTATTTTCTTTTACTTGAGGGTAAATTTAGAAGCAGCTGTGTAGTCTTCCTACTTTGATATAAATCAAATGGACATTTTCTCTTTAGTTTTTATTTTAAACACATGGATATCTGAGTTAATGAAATGTTTTGATGTTTGTGGGAGAAGAATTATGTTGACATGTTTTACCCTGAGGGAAGATGTTTTTGCCATTTAAGTACTATTTGCAGCCATGTCATTAATTGCATATTGTGAATAATGTTCCTTCAATCACTAAGACTTCCAGTTTCCGGAGACATTTTGTGCTTTACATTTGTGCCAGTCTGACCATTGCCTTTAAACTCAAACTGAACCTAACGCCATCAAAACACCACTCGTATACTGAATCTAGACATAAAAAAATAATTTTTGGATGACTGAAGAGTTACAAGTTGGGATAAATAGCCATGGTTATCGGACTTGAATGAGTGTTTAGCGTTTGGATTTACCCTTCCCCACTCATCTCTATTTTTTGTCTGCTCTCACTGAGACAAATCCCCATGCCTAGCACACTGCTTTTATTAAATTCGCCTCAATAAAAAAGCTCAGACAGGATTTATTAGGTACTCAGCACAGACGTTTAGTATTTCCCTCCGTTATTAACTGAAAATCAATAGAAAGCAAAGAAAATGGAAGTAATACAAGTGTTGTCGCCTTTATATTATGTCGGCTGTCGGGTTAGATTCACGATGGAGCTAAAGCGTCTGCAAGGTGGATTTTCTGCTTACATTGCAAGACCTAAAGTGGAAGTTATTCATTAGAGTAAGCCAGCGGTCAGATACATTTCCAGGCCCTTTCACACATCTGTCTTGGTAAGACCCGAATAGAGTGAGAAAGGATGCTGATATACCCCGATAGAGATGTCAGACGCAACACACAGCTTGTTGGATTTATGATTATTTTGTTCTGAAGACCTTTTTTAACACCATCATAGAGGCTGTACCCTTGGAATGTAAACTGGAATTACATTACGCTTAACCTTGTTGCTGCTCCAACACCTACCATTCATTATTTCTTTTACAATTTTTTTCAACTTTTGCCGTGCACTTATCTAAAGCCTTTCAGTTTTACATTTAACAGATGAGTCCACAGTGTTATTTTGAATTTCCCTTACAAATCAAAATTACATTAGATAAAATTATGCATAAGAGCTACATACCTTTTCTTATATATAAGAATGACTTATTAGGTTCACTAGCGCTTATTTTGTACAAGGGTTTGGACTGCTACACATGCTCAGGTTCACAAGAGTAAAAGTGGCTTACACTTAATAAGCTATGAAATAACAGTCATTCACTACACCTGCACATTTTGGCTAAACTGCAAAGCAATTCCATCATGAGGAAAAGTGGCTTTGTCCACATATTAGTCTTTTCTTTCACAAAAGGCCAGAAATATGTGGGAATAAAGAGCTTACACACCTCACTAATTTAATTACTCTCAGTTCTTCCATGACAGTAATGTAAATATTCCATCACAAGGACCCAAGATACACAGAGTAATTACTTAAGGCTTTCCTTCACATCTCTCAAGACTTTTTTTTTTTATTACCCAAAAGCTTTTTAACATTAGCACTCTCTTCCTGACAAATTAAATGAAATTTCATTACTCTAGCCATCCTAATGGCATGAAACTATCAGCTGTTGTATGCCTGCTCTCTCTTCCTTGGCTGCCCCACCAGATTAATCAAATAGTCAGCTTCAGAGTCAAATTGAGGGGAGCATCGATCTGCAAGTCTGTGTTTGTGTACGGTTCATTCGTGTTACTGGTCTAAACCTTGAGTGAAAGCCTTATATATTGATCTCCATATGTTAAACATGTACAGTCCATCGCTAAACAATTATTCAGAGAAGACAAAAGCTGCCCTGCTGCTTTGTTTGTGTGAATTATAGACTAGATCCATGCAGCATGTTTAAGACTGATAAAACAGATTTAATGTGGCTATTATTATTTTAATATATCTGAAATGTCATATTCTGTTTACAAATAAATTAAAAATCTACTAACTTAGCAAGTTTTTTTTTTTAATAACCCACTTAATTTAGTCTTTGTGCAGCACTAAATAATATTGAGTCACACAGCAGTAAATGTTCACATAGATTTGTTATAACCAGCCATTACCTATTATATTTAACACCTTCGGTTTTGTAAGGGTTAAGCTGCCTGGCCTTTGATCTCTCAGGGGTAAGGTCTTGGCAGAATGCTCCTCCACCACCTGAGGCTCTTAAGGGACTTTCAATCCAATTGCAGGCTAAGAGTGGATGCAGATCTCAAGGTTACACCTGAGTGTTCAAGGGCAGGTCCAAGTGTAATCGGCACTTAGATCATAGATTAATCTTATTTGCTATCTATTAGGCTTGATTCTTGCTTCCTTCTCTCCCCACCCAAAGCCAGGATTACTGTGATAGTTTAAGATAATGGATTCTTATGGAAGAGGAGGTCAGGAACCATTCTTGTTTCAGAACCTGGAGATAATATGATTAATCTAAAAGCCTCTTTCAAAAGAGGTCCCACCTTCAAAGGCCTAATTGGCAAAAAGTCATACAATGAATCCTTGGTGTTGGCTCTTAGGTGTTTTATTAATAAAAAAAAAAATTCTCACCAAACACAGATGATAGAAAATAGAATTTGTATCTACCTCAGGCACTAATTTGCCAGGATGAATACATCAGCATATTCTTTTTCATCGGCCAAAACATAAGGACTGTACAAATGGCTCTTTATTAAATATAATGTAATATAATGTAATCTCATTCTCTTACATTCAACCTTTGGGGCATGTATATGTATTTTATTGATATATAATGTAATAAATTGACGTTGATGATACCATTTGGCATAGTATAATTGACATTTCTTTCATACAAATAAGCCAGACATTTTGAAGAGATGAACACTGATTACTACTTTTAAAACATTTTCCAAATGCTCTATTAACATTTAAAAGCCAACATAACATTATTGTCCATAAATTACACAAAAGGTTATGTAGAGATATGTATTGATTTCACTAAGTGCAATCTCATTTTGGTTCAAAATCTCTCCTGTTTTGATTTCTGTGGTAGCCACTAGCTAAACAGATAACAGATAAACTCTGATAAAATATATCCAAATGTGGCAGCCTTCCTGATAACCTCTGAAGACACGTTGGTTATCTTGTCCAGTCATCAGCAACTGAATATTTATCGCAAAGACCAGACTTGTGTTCCAGACTGCATGTTTACTAGCTTATACACAATTTAAATGCCCCTTTTCCCCCAAGAAATATCAGCTAAAGCATTTGAAGTCTCCATGCACAAATGATAAATAAGGGGATGTAAAAACAAATGATCCTTAAAAATAAATTTAATTCTTTTCTCACCATGTGTAGATTACCTTCTGGTAGCTTCTGTATTATTGTTTTCCAAAGATAAGGATCTTATCTGTTTGAATATCATACATAGAATAACACTGTATTTATTTATTAAATGATTTTATTTGCTAAGTTAACACAAATTGTGTAACAGATAAGATATGGCTCACATGATGGAGTTATGTCTGCAGCAGTGACAACATTGTTTGGGATCTCATGTACATCAGCAAAACCAGTAGAAAAGCCACAGAGTGGAGTACTTTTTCATGTAACAATCATCCTGTCACGCTTTGAAATTGGTCACAAAGTCATCTCCACATGTTTTCTCCAAACAGAGTCAATAATTTATGGGATAGTTCTTGATTAGCACCTCAACTAACCTAAACTAATTAAAAAATTGTTATTGATTTATATAACAATTATTTTCTCAATTAAATGATTATGCATCTTGTCTATAACATTATGGAAAAACTGTGACAAATGACCATTTTAATTTCCCTGTAGCCCTGTGTCATCAAGTTGCTTGTTTTTACAACCAAAAAGTGACAGCAATTTTTTTTCCCCACAGATTTCAACTAAAAAAGATTAAATTAATAATTAATGAATAATCAGACTTTTCATGATTGTACAATGGAAATTACTCTTATTTTATATATACAAATATACACCTTGACCTACACCTTAGAATCAAAGTATCTGTAGGGCTATAAGTTTGACAACAAATAAGTTAAATAACATTTGTTTTTCTTTTCAGAGACACCACAATATTTTGTTATTCTGTATCTATAAAGTCATAAATACATTCACAAATGATTGGCAGATGTAACAACATGTATTGATCTCTGTGTAATGGTAGTGATAACTTACATCACACATCCTTTGTTTATCTGTTAAATACAAGATGACACAGAAATGCATCTTGGGTAAATTGTCTGATTAGTTATTTTTAAATAATAAGCTATTTAAGTCATAAGCAAAGATGATGAATTCAAAATCCAAAAATAATGCTGTACATAAATAAGACAAGTTAGAAAATATACAAAATAGCTGTTATGGTTCTTTGAGCTACAACAGAAAGAGGAGGAGGCAGACATGTCAAAGCAGTGTCCAAAAATAGGAAATCTATTACTGCAAAATTCTTGTTGTATGTTCTTATGAAATAGGGACATAACCTTTGCAAAGATGGATTGAGATCTAATTTCCATTCTTACCTGATACTGCCACACTGTTGTGCTCATTAAAACCTGCCTGTCACCCTTCTCTCTCACAAACAGCCTTGCCTTGTTTTCACCATCTATCATTGCCAGAGCTGTCATGAGAATCAGAATTACTCACGTCTGCAAATGACTGCCAGTGCAATTAATAGTCAGATTATATCTCTATAATTGTTCACAATTTGTGATGGGGAATCAATATCCTATTGACTGGTGACTGAAATCAAACTCTGCTGGAAAAAGTGGTGAAAAGATTAAAAGACTGTATCACAATTCAGATCTTAAAATTTGTTATTGCTTTTACAGGCAAAATTCCACCTCAGACACTCTCACCTGATAGGTGTGATGCACTACGATGGTATTGACTCTTGCAGTATTTTCCTGCTTATGTGCATAATCTGCCACCCTTCTGCCTATGTTCGTATGACAGGTTGTAACAGTTCCATACATGTTTTCACCCGCCCTTAGGCTGGATTTATACTCGTCTGTGTAAGGTCAGCTACGGCTTTACTGCCGTGGGCTTCGTGTAGGTCCATGTAGGCTTGCCGCACACCTCTTCCACACCTGATGTGCACCCCTGTCATGCAGCATGGCTACGTGGAAATACTCCCTTGTGATTGGTTAGTTTGTGGTTACGTGTTTCTGGATTTCTGGATCTTCTCGCTGAATTTGTGCAGTAACCACTATTTTAAAAATAACACACAGTATATTTATTTCCTCGTTCCATTTCCATGAGCATGTGGAGACAACACACCATGTTGACTGCCATTGTTTTGTTTTTTGTTTTTGTTTTTTCTAACTTGTCCTGTCTAGCATCGTAGCAAGCAGAATGATGGTCAGACTGTTGTGTTGTGTTAAAAAAATTGGTTTGCCCAGGGGAGCTTTATGGGCTCCTCTTAATAATTTGATTTTAATTCTTATTTTTTTTGTGTGTGTGTTTTTAATCTTATTTATTTATCTTGAATTTTGGAATTTATGTAATCTTGCTGCAACTGACAGAAAAAAGGAGATTAGTGAACAGAAGTAAAAACATAAAAAAAGAAAGAGGAGGCAAAGATACAACCCATTGAAGGCAATCCGACTAAACACCAGACAACCAACTGCTGCACCTGTATAGAAACACAACAGAGAATTTCCTATGGCTTTTACAGGCAAACAAAGCTGACAATTGAGAAGCCCTTAAAAAAATAACCAAAACAACATGGGGGAAAAAAAAAACAACAGCAAACATGTATCACAACAACAACCAAAGAACCAGAAACACACACACAAAAACCTAAACAAAAGTATCTCTTTGTGTATAAACCCACTGGACAACTCAGTGACGATCAGCATGCAGAGTATGAGGAATGAGGAGTGAGCAGAGATGAGTGTGATCATACGAATGTGGCCACGCCTCTACAGAGCCTAGAGGCAGAATAGACCAGAGACCTGGGCGATTAGCAGCAATCCCAGAGCATTAACCACAGCCACCGCACCAAGGAGACGACCTAGGATCCACCCAGAGGGCAGCAGAGGAAGGTCCCAGCCAGAGCCCCCTCAGATGCCTCGGCAGGCCAAGATCAGCAGCCACCGACCCAGGACCTTGACCCAGGGCCTCAAGAGCTTCTGGACTCTGGCCCTACACTTTTTTATTTTAAGTCATAATTGTGTTTTTTGAATGATTTTTTTCTACCCCACACTGACTCCACTGGGTTGGCTAAATCTGGTTTATTAAATGTTCATGCAAATAATTTAAAGACAATCTAACAAAGGTGAGAGAACTTTACAAAAGTTTAATCTTTTTAAAACAGAGACAAGTTATAATGATTAATAATTTAAATTGTCAAACCTTATTGGAATTGTTTTAATTTTTACACTTAAAATAATATTCTTTATACATTTTCTTAGTCACATAACGACTGTTTGTGCTTAGTAACAATTCCTGTAATGAAAATGATGAGAAATACTCAAACAACAAATTTGATAGGCTAAATTTAATAAACGGCGGTTTAAAATAATTACTTATCAGTATCAAAGTTTTCACTTTCAGCTTTATCTTTTGTCTTTCTTCTGCTGCAGATTTTCTTCCTGCTTTCCCAGCAGTATTTTTTACTATTCTATACTTGTATTTTTGTGACTATAATTTTCCTGCACGTAAGGTTTATATATTGTACAAAATCACACCATTGCATCAAAATGCAGCAGGATATGCTAATGAGTCTAATTGGACTTCTAATAGAGACTGTTTCCTCAGCTTTAAGCTTTTGGGGGGTCTGTGTAATCAGTGTAGACAGTCGTTAAGGGAATGGAGAGGCAACTAGCAATGTCAGGAGAGGGCCCAGGCGGTTCCGGCTGACACTACCCCAATCTTCCAGGACCCATTAAATGGCAGTTTCAACACATTACCAACCATAACATCCTTGAATATCACTGATTTTATTTGCAGTATCAAACATTTCATTTCACGCACCATTAATGGAAAAGTGCTGAGGTTCTAATGCTGCCAAACATTTAGTAACTACCTGGACTCAGAGAACCAATTAACTTCAGCGACAATATGGCCAATTAAACACACAAATAGGTGAGTCCAGCACTAGTTACTGCCCTGGCAATTTACTTCTGAATAAACCTGAGCAAATATAGAAAGCCAGTCATTGGATGACCACTCGAAATGATAGCACAAGTTTGGGATTAAACAGCAGAAATTGTAGATTGCTATTATTCATATTTTTATGACTATATATGACTTTATGAACTTAGAAAATAATCACACAAAGAAAGTTAAGGAATGATGTGAGGGTAAGAATGAAAGTTAAGTTGTCTTTTACTCAATCTGACATGAACAAATAAACTTTCCTCGTGTGAAACTGGTTAGATAAACTGGCAGGAATAAAGCACAAGGGTTTAAAATGATGACCACATATTTTGGTCATTTAAACAGTTGCTACAAATCTAACACTGCATTCATTAGGAATCACGTCTTCAGTATGACCTTTCACATGTTGTCCTAATTCACTCTATCATCACTCGTTCTATTCCACTGCCTATGGGTGATATGAACTGAGGTGTGCTATGTTCATTCAATTGTAACCTCACAACCTCATCTAAACTAGGTAATATTTTTTGTATTGATTTTTCACCATTCCTGCAATGATGCTTTAATTGGAAGCCAAAACATGTCAATACACAGCTCACAAACTCTTAAGGCAGATGGAAGCTAAGAAAAGGTAAGTTGTGGGTATTATTTATGTGAATCTTTTCATAACAAAGTTTGATGATATTGTACCAGAGCCGTTCTGTCTATTAAATTAGTCTGAAGAGACCCGATTACCTCTGTGTTTCAGCAAAGCGATTAGAACAATTGCACATATTTTGCTGCATATAAGTGCATTGAAAATGTATTTAAAAAGCAAGGTTACATAATGTCATGATACACTCATGTTAAAGTTTTCTGTTGTAATTATTTATTTGTAATAACGCTACATCTATATAACCAACACATTGAAGATTAAAGATTCAGCAGACGCTGTAAACACGATCAACAAAGCACCATTTTGTAGGGTTGGGAACATATTAGCAGCTGTTTTGAGTGAGACTGTCATTCATTTGGGGTCATGTTCCTGGTCAAAGAGTGAATGTAAAACCATTTATTACTCTGTTTACTGTATCTCAGGATTTGGCTTCATCTTTTCTTTAGGAAAATGTTGCATTTATGCATGGTTAACTGCTCCCCCATTGAAAACAGTCCTTACTTATTCAGGTCCATTTTAACCTTGGCAAGGCACCTTTCTACAAAATGCTTTGCAATTTGTTTTTCGTTCACCCATTCACATAATCATTCACACAGCGCTTTTTATTTGCTTTCTTTTCTCTATCATACTCACACTCACACACTGATGAACACATCGGGGGCAATGGGAGGTTCTGTGTCTTGCCCAAGGACACTTTGACACTTAGAGGCACTGGGGGTCGAACTGCCATGCTTCCAGTGGGTGAACAACTATTCTACCACCTGAGCCACAGCTACTAGAAGCTAATCTTAGTAGCTGCTAGGCAGATAGACAGCCATGGTCAAGGTTTGGTTTATTAAAGCTTCTAGAACCATAACAACAGCTGGTTGCTAGTGGAAACAAGGCTAAGGATGTACCGACCATAACACCAAAACAGTGTGCTGAAAGGCAAGACAATTCTCCCTACAACTGAGAGAGACTACAGAGCCAGATAAATTTCTTTGTGGCAGTGAACCCTCCCATATTTAATGCAGTTATTTCACCAATAATAGGGCTACAATGTTTCATCTTCACGCCAATTAAATTAAAAAAAAAAAAATTAAAAATACTTTATTAATTCCCAAAGGGAAATGATACAATTATAAATCAGCTATCATAAATTATAAATGAAGTGAACTTGTAATCCTATATTCAGTATTTTACAATAAATTTTTAGGCTAAAATATCTAAAACTGTGAGAAGATATTGATGGTGTCATAGGGGCTTGGGTCACTAAGACCTAATCACTATCACTTAGCTGTTTCTTGTAACGCACCTCAATGTGTCTTTGTATTTGTGAAAACAGACAAGAGCGTCAATCAATCTAATCAATCAGCTCTGTATTTTGGTGGTACTGAAGCCAATAAGTGTAGCAATTACATTACCAATAAATCAAAACAAGTCATGAACCCTGGAGACCAAGGTTTGAAGAAGTTCTCCCTTAGTGGCCAGTGCAGTCATTGAGTGCTTAGGAACCTAAAATGTTTCAGTGACCTGACACAAAATGAGTCACAAAGCCATGAATGTCTGCCTCAGTCTCTAACATTATTCAATGGGACATAAAGTTTCCATTAGATACATGATAGCTATCAAAACCCAGCCACCATCACAGTCTTGCCTTTAAGTTACCCACATCTTGTAGTTGCTTCTGTCAAATGATTACTTTGCACAATTTGATACTCATTTGAAGTCTAATTTGATGTTGTGAAGTTGTAGCTGTAGACTCCTCTTTATTTAGTTAATCGCCCCATTGTTCCATTACTGATTCATCCAAAAGCCACAAATGTAGAGCTTTTTTTGTGTTGAGCAAAGTGTATTTGAGTGTGGATCCCTGGGGTGGAGTCAGATCTCTATGCCGGATACTGAGAATGAAAAAGGAGGGATGAAACATTTGGCTGCTTATTTAAGGGCAAATAGTACAAGAGCTTTATATGCCAAATCACTCTTTCCCAAGCCTGACTTAGATTTGTTTTCTTTTAAACAAATTATTGGCCTTTATTGGTTTAATATCTGTTTAGTTGTTGAGACTGGATATTTAGAAAAAAATGGGTTAAAACATTACATACTGTTAGAATTTTATATCTTCATGGTTCGGATCAATTTTGACCTGGACAGAAAATTTCCAAAATAGGGACTGTTATGACAAAATTTGAAACTTTAGATCTATTTAAAATGTCTAAGTTCTACATATCTAGATATATATAGATCTATATATATATATATATATATATAGATCTATATATATGTATATGTCTGTCAAGGCACCATCTGACCTCTGGATGACTTCTGTTCCTTAAAAACATTGTACATGATGAATACTGTGTTGTAGTAATTTCACTGTCAAAATTCCCCCATAAGCCTTTAAAGATCAGCGGGTGTCTGAGAGAACATGTGCCAATGCGGTGGGAACAGAAAGTTCTCATGACAGTCCGGGTCTCCCTTTGAACTCTATCACCACTACTCCATACAAAACATAAACAAACATGATTTGTAAAGTTTCACAGGGTCAAGATTCCTTAAAACAACCATTTCCTTTGATCTAGCCAACAGTGGTAAAAATACATCCATCCAGTTTCAGTGTGCACAAATTTGCAGCACCTAAATAAAAGTGTAAAATTTAAAACATTTTCATTTTTGAGTACTTTGGCTATTTTTAGGCTTCTTTTTTTTAAGGAAAAATAATCAAATTTAAGGCTAAAAGAATGTTATTTATGGTAGGTTTACTGCTGTAAAATGTCAAAACAGGTCAAATTTGACCATAACAGTATGTAAGGGTTAAGAAATGTTTGTCTTTCTTCTTCTCTCCTCTAGATCTCAACTCAGTTTGGCACATCAGCTTGCAAAAACATTTAAGTGTTTGCAATGCAGTAGAAAAATAAAAGAAAAAAAATAGAAAGATACTCATCACAGACTCCAAAATTGTGACATTTTTATGTATCTCTTATGTATGTATCAAAATGTCGTAATTCTGAAAATGATGAATTAGGCTAAAGAAGAAAAAAAAACTGTAAAAGAACTCATTGAATTAATAAATTATTTTCTTTTTAAATATATATTGAAATGTCAGATGTTGGTTAACAATTTATTTTACTGAATTTCATCTTGCTATTTGTTTATTTTTTTCTTTTACTTTTCAAGTCTTTGAATTACAGTCTAATTATAAAATGTGTCTTGTAGCTTTGCAACTTTTAGCAGAATACTTCTTACAACCTTTTTTTTCTCTTTCCCTCACCTCTTCTGTCTTTTACACACAGTTTTATTCCCTTCCCATCCCCTACCTCTGAGGTAGACTTCCTGTAGTATCTTAGCTTATTGTTTAGGAGCAAAGGGGTAGCCAAGGGGCAGGTAACTTGGATTTGACTGCTGTACTCTCTGGTCCCACAGGACATAAGATACAAATCAAGTTGCTTTGACCCCATTGTCCTCTCCACACTCCTAGTCCCCTAAAGGCAATACTGCAGTATGGGATCTTTTCTTCCTTTTATTTATTTATTTTCTCCTTTGTATGGATGCTCCTAAAGGCATAAGCTACTTGCATTTCCTTAACCATCCCTAAATCATTCAACATTTTAGCCTAAAGTCCACTAGAATTTTATATTTAATGCTTTTTACTTATCCTGACAGCTTGACAACCAGACACACAGGTTTATTGGTTGCGTCTCCATATTAATTAACATATTTTTGGCAAAGTTTTTTTTTTTAGACTTCCTCCCTTAACTATCAGTGTTAAAAAAAACTAATAAATAGAACTAAACTCGATGTTCTCATGTTAATTAATGCTCAAAAGCAGTTTGTGTAACCATTGAACGGATTTCTATATAACTCGGCATCCAGAGGCACTCGTGGCTCTCGCTGATCTTTGGTTTGATCTCTTCACAGCAGTTGAATTTTTTTTTTTTCTTTCTTTTTTCATGTCAAGCTGGCCTTTCTTATTCTTTATCAAATCCATCATGACTTAAAAACAAATAAGCACATTTCACCCAGTGTTAGCCTTTAGATCATGCTGCTGACCTATGACCTTAATTTTCTATCCAAACATATATTCATAGGTGGCGCCCTGCCTTTCCTTGATGGAAAGTGTCACAGGTGTTGAAGTCTGATTAGAAATATGATAATGTCAATATCCTTGTTCAGAAGTCCTTAAACAGTGCAACGAAAAGAAAGTAAAATCCAAATACAGTCAGACATGTTTTAGGAGCAATTTTAAGAAGCTGAATAAAAAAGTGTGTATTTTGTGTCATCTAGTTATGGTTTTCCAAGTTGCTTTATATATTTATATGTATACATTATTAAACAGTTATTGATAATACATATCAGTTATAACATTTATATTAACAGCTCTTTGCTTCAAATAACTTCAAGCCAGGCCACTTTCTTAATTCAGAAGATGCTTTCTTTTTTCAGGCTAACATAACATACTTTTAACATGTTAATGCAGTTAAGAAATTCATACTTTACTTTTGGTTTTCATCCTTTTTTAATTTTTAGAAAACCTTGACAAGATCCTGTTCATCTACTGTTTTAAAAAGGAGACTGATGGTGGCTTTGATGACCATGAGAAATGTTTTTTTGACCTTGTAAGACAGATGAAAAGTTTCAACAAAGTGTATATTTTTCAAAATGATGCCAAAAGGTGTATTTTGGCTATATTTGTCGAGTGCACTGAATATTACAGATCTGCTTCTTTTTATCATCAGAGCTGATTGATTACGTGAATAGAAAACTGGTGTAAAATCCTTGAAATGTCACATATGTAATTACATGAACTGTCCCAAATCATTTAGGTTTGCTTAGGAAGTACGATTCACCCATGGCACATGTTTCTTTTCAGACAAAGCAAACAATACAACCCTTTAACCCACACTGCACCACCATCCTTATCAGCACATTTCCTACAAAGGGTTAATTCAATCATGTCAAGGTTCTCTGCTCTGTTGCTTGCTTCTACCATCATACTTTAGACGCAGTGGAGCGTCTCTTCATTGATGGCACCTTTGGCTTCACAATAGAAGCTAATTTGTTAGAATCTTTCACAGGTCAGAGGCTGCTTAAAGGCGAGGAGGGCGCCTTGGCCACCGGAAAAATAAAGCCATCCACAGAGTTAGAGGGGGCAAATTAAATGCCCGGTCATTTTATGGTGGCAGACATACAAAACATAAATATCCATTTTCTTTACCTCTATGAGTCTATGAGATTTTGCCAGCCATCCCAGTTAACACAGGTTAATAGATTGATTCCAGTGACATGGATCATAATGAACAGTAAATTGTTTTATCTCTTAAGTCTTATTTGGTCAGCCAGGAAAACATATGAGGTAATATGGCTGAGGCTAAATGGAGCGTATAATAGATCTCTTACTAAGGCATGAGGATAGGTTGATGGCAGGGCTGTGATTAATGAAAATAATAATGCTCTTGAAATTGAAATTTTTCTTTTTTTTTTCTTTTTTTATTTTGGGCCTTTCAACTCTTTCCTGCTGTGGTCATTCTGAGGCTTTGTACGCCTGTGACTAATGTGTGATTGCTAGCATATTTATTTATGTGTATTGGGCTGTTTTCACCCAAGGGTCTCTGCTGGCTGTGAAAGCTTCCTTCAAAGCTAAATGTTTAGAGCACAATCTAATTTTCACATTTGATTATTATGAAGCTAAATATATTTGTTTCTGCTGCACAGTTCTATCATATTTTAAAACTATTCTTTACTCATTTTAACACTATATTAAGAGCAACAGAATCTGCTTATCCCTGTTCATTTAAATATTAATACATACTCATTTAGAGTCATCAGTTAACTGTTACAACTTCTACTACATTCTTTTCATCAATTAGAGGGGAGAAAAGGGGGGAAACTTGCAAAAGAACAAAAAAAAATCAATGACTTTTAATTCTGCACTATTGATATGCTTAGATAATGTAGCAATTGAACTGTGCTTCTGCCAGTGGTGATGAGGAGCAGTAGATGAAGAGTAATTGGGCCCTGACCCTTATGTGCCTCGGCCACCATATCACCAGAGCGTCCCCCTACACTTTTTCTTCTACAAGCAGAAGGGCTCATTCTGCAAACCCTCAGCGGTGGCAAGGTGATAAATTACAGTTCTTAACTATCATTGATTACTCTGTGTTTCTTCACTTTCTGTGACAACTGTTCAGTCACTCTGAATGGCTCTTAATGGCACATTAGAGAGAAGAAAGCATACAGTTTTCCCAACATTGATTAAACTTGCTTGTTGCTTAATAAAGACAAACTGACACCACACTTGGGTACCCTGTGACCAAGTAGAGACATAAGACCCACATTATGTAAAACAATGGGATCTTGCCCGTCCAGTGGTGGTTTGGGTGGAACTGATTACAATGCAGCATATAGAGAATAATCTTTATTATAAATCATTAATTTAGATAAAAGCCAAACCGCATTAAATTTATTTGGATCATGTCGACTGTATTTCTTAAAACACAAGTCAGTATCGAGTCTTTTTTTTTTAAACATTATATATCTTTGAGAAAAACAACATATTGAAGAGCCTAATTACAATTAAACTTCAACAAGAAGTTCGTTGTTAAGCTTTAATTGTTCTACCCACAAAACCTTTTAAGCTTACCTGTAAAATGCAGATATTTAGGCTCATCTGTGGTACTGATGTTGTTTTCCACAGACAATCCAAATAAGGTTTTACATTAAAGATCAGTAAACTAAAAAAACAGAAAAATCATTGACATTAAAATTATTATGAAATTTTTCTATAGATAAATACACCTATAGTGTTGTGTGAAACTGTCACACAACTGCGTGATACAGCTGTGTACTAGCTGCAATGAGAAAAATAAGAGCAAAACCTGAATTTGTTTCCTATTAAAACAAATTATTTTTACATTTGATTTAATTTAAAAATGAACTGCGTAGCTGGATCACTAAGTGAACTAAAAAAACATACTGTCAATTGGTAAATAGTCTTCATGAAGCACCAATAAGAGTTAAAGAATCTGTAGTGTTCCCTGTGTAAAAAGTGGTCTTGAGTAACATATAAATCAATCAATCCATCAAGATCTACATCATCATATATTTGTTCTACTCGTCAAAATTCAGTGAACTCTAGTTGTCTGTCTTTTTACGAAGTCATTCAGCAGACAGAATGATGGGAATGTACTTTTTTAGCCATAACATTGTCAAAATGAAGCATGGCTAATCAAAAATCTGCATTTGTGAGAGAAGCAATACCGTAGACAGAGACTTTATTAAGTGGTAATGCTTTTCACATCTGTGGAAACACCATGTACCTCATGCTCAGGAAATGAAAGCTTACTAATTGTTTTAGTCAACCTAATTTTCATAAACATTTAGTCTCGTATGCGCTATCTGAAATCACAATTAAAACTGTTCTTATTTAGAGCTAAGGCTAGCTAGCACAGTTTCATAGAAATGAATCATTTTTAAATTACATGACCCCACATGTCACTTCTGTCTGCAGCTTGTGGAGACGGCACAAAGCTCTAAAAGAAATTTAAAAAAAGGGTAACGCAGCTCTTGTAGAATACTGAGGACAAAACAGCGTAATATGACATATTAACCAGAGCCTGGGTTCTAATGTACATGTTTAAATCAATGTTAAGAATACACTTTTGCAGGCAGAGATGCTATTTAACATTAGATTATAGAAATGTTCATGCTGGGAGACATTATGCAAAAACAACTAAGTGGTTTGTTGTATTGCCAAGCAAAACATTCTGAAAAGCTAACAAAAAAAAACTGATGAAAGAATGACATTACCAAAGCACTACCCAAGATAAAGAGGACAAGAAGTAAAAGGAATAACTGTGTGTGCATTATAGAAATGTATCCACAGCCAGGAATAGTGCCTCTAGTTATGTACAGATGCTTATTGACATAACGGGTGTGACGGTAGTGACTTCCTGTTGTGATGCTTCTAGATCCCCTGAGATGAATAAGTCCGAGACCAACTAAAACAAGATCGTAATCCTTGACTTGGGTTATTAGTCTAAGAAAGGGATAGAAAAAAAATTACTTTGTGGTGCAGCTTTTTTTTAAATCTAAGTCACGTTTTAGCATGGAATCCGTGATCCTGGAATGTAAGATGCAATAACAGTTTTGTATATTTATATGACAAATAGAAATTGAATCCAAGATATGAGCTGACTTGGTGTCTCAGTCCTTTAGCTGCCTCCTAGCTAGAGAAAACAGGCGTGTTGTGTGTTAATGTCTGAAAAGCCAAGAAAACCAGTTTTGACGTTTTTGTCAGCTTGTGACCCACTACTCTTAGGACTGACCCAGTCCATCAACAAAATGTCACCAAAGACAAATCAAAAAACAAAAGCAATGAGACCTGATTTGAATAAGGATAATATCATAATAGTGGAATGTTGAGTACTCTATAAGATGCTGTTGGAGAGATTTCTATTGTGTTTGAACCTTATGTCAAAATGCCAAGAAAGGTGTCCCCCTGCCAGGTCAGTATGCCTCTGAGGTCGAGGCTTTTGCCCCAGCCTGGGCTGCAGGCCACACTGATTCTGGAGTGGGCCTGGCACTGCTGTCAACCACGCATCATGTGAAACTGCAGAGCTGAACCACTATAACAGGGTTAAACTGATTAGCAATGCACTTGTCTTCAGTGGGTCACAGTTTGAGGAACAAAAGTGACATTAAAGGATCTATATTTCTCCCTTGGTTCCCTTATACCATCACTTCTCTTATCATACAAAAGTCTGCTTGAGATCCCTGACAGATAGGTGCCATTTTTCTATTCGGTTTGGCCTTTTCTTCCTTTTCTCTTTGAATATCCTAAATCCCCTGCACCCTGAGCCCAGTCCTCAAATTCTTAACCCCATGTCTTCCCCCTGTCAATACATGAACTCTTCTTTTCACTTCTAATTCTCACTTTTTGGCTTGCGCTCAAACTTCTGCTCTGTATTTCAGTTTCCTTCTCACTTTCACCCACACTCATCCCTGGGAAATGTGGATCTTTTCCTGACAAGTTCCTCAAGAAGCAAAGCCTCTGGAGATCATCAGCAGAGCTCTGCCAAAAAAATGCGTGGGAATAGACTGGATGGGAAGGGAAGGGACTTTTAATTGTTTTTCCTTTTTTTTTCTTTTCTTCTTTTGGAATTAGACGGTTTGAAAAAATCTATGATTGTTCCTTTGCAGTGTTTACCTAATGGTGAATAAAGATTCAAATCGTGGGTGGTAGTGACTGCTTATTACTGCTTATTTAGGAGACCACACTCTAATGTAACTCTAGCACTAATGTTTGGAAATGTTTTCCATGTGACACAGATTATGCATATTAATTCTTCTTAGTATGTTATAAATCAAGCTACTTTGAAGAACGAAAATTATGCACTCCTTGTGTTTATACACTCGGTAACCTGACTGTATCAACAGCTGGAATAACAAGTGCTGCATTTTGGTGTTCATTAGGAGCTCGGTCAGATGTTTTCTGGACTGGAGGCATTTTGGAGTTCAAAGCTTTGGAAAAGGTACATTTATAAAACAAGACTAGTAAGTCTGCATAAGATCTAAAATATTATTAGCATCTCATGGTATAGTTTTAAAACATAACATCATTTGATAGTGACAGAATACATATGTATTTGTTAAGTTATTTAGTTATCATTTTAAATATATCTTGTGTTACTGCACTGTTGAATTTATTAAACAAATTTAGATTTTTAAAACTAATTTATTGTTATTAATACATTAGATGTCTCATAAAACTTATATGTTAACAACTGATTAATGGAAATTTCTGTTACCCCATTAAAAATGAACTAGATAACCCATTAAAAATGAAAACATTTTTAATGGGTTATCTAGTTAAAAGAATCATACTAGATGTCTTCATCTAGTATGATACTTTTAACAGGTATGATACTTTATTTTCAGGTTATGTTTATAAACCAACATTGTTTGCACCATGAAAAGAACAACTAAGCTAAAGAAATTAAGGAGTTAAGAAGTTAACTAACTAACTAACTAACTAACTAACTAACTAACTAACTAACTAACTAACTAACTAACTAACTAAATAAATAAATCTTATTTTGTGGAGTGACACTACCGTGTTTTCTGCATTATATTACAAAAGCAATATGATGACTAATAGTCAAGCACTGAGTGTAAAAATGGGGCTGAATGCTTTAAAAGCTTGATAAATTTACCACTATAGTGTTTATTTCTGAAAAACATAAAGTCTCAAGTTTGCAAACACTTGTAAAGTAGTTGTTCCAGAGTGTCAGTTACCACCTTTGCTCTGTGATGGACGTAAGAAGGCTTCCATTGTTCGGACACAATGAGTCTCCATTCTTAAAGCAGATAAGCATAACAAAGTAAAAGTAGGGGGCCGTCAAACATCCAAAACTAGAAGTGTCCAAGCAGCCCTATTTGCATATTAGCCATTCTCTTAGAAGGACCAGCTGAATAAGTTGTATTGATTAAAATAGTCTTCTGACATCATCCTTTGTGATGTTATAATATTCCCCTGAATTTGTGACTTTGCCCATTCAGCTGCTAACTGAAAGTACTGCTAAATTATAAATTCTGGCTTGTTCATACAGCTCTATGTTGTTCCATTAGGTTTATTTATGTTTCCATAAATCACAACCAAATCAGGGAGAACATATTTGCCTCATTAAGTAACTCGCTCTATTGTCTTTACATTGCAAG
The DNA here is from genome assembly GCF_017639745.1 of Melanotaenia boesemani. NCBI lineage: Eukaryota > Metazoa > Chordata > Actinopteri > Atheriniformes > Melanotaeniidae > Melanotaenia > Melanotaenia boesemani. The sequence goes on from NC_055691.1 coordinate 27,435,714, forward strand.
CAGACTTGCAATCAGTTGCATTGGTTCCTCTATTACTAAATCGCTCCAGGGGGCTGATTACCAGACAGGGCTTTAAAGCAAACAAGTGGCTATTGTAAAACAAAGTAAGTGATGCAATCCACATATCTAGCTAATACTATAGTACTGTCATTTGTTTGTGAAATAGCAGGACAAAAGGTGATAGTCCACATATGAATGATGGCACACTGATGGCTGTAAGGTCCAAACCAGTGCCTGAGATTTGAATCGTTGCTCCACAGGAAGCAGGCCGGCTGGTTTGTTTAGCTGGATGTGATTTTGAGAGGCAGGAGGGGGTGTTGCCTGATCGTATGAAACACAATGGGGCATACTTTCTGAACATGACTATTAGGCAATAATGACGTGGCTCAAGTCCAAGCCATTTGCTCTCTGTGTCTGCAGATTAAGATATCCCCTCCATGTATTAATCAAATAATGGCCTCTGTGTGAGGGCAGTATGTGAGTAAATGTTTCTGAGGAGTCTTTCCGTGTTTCCAGTGGCAGAAAGTTGGATTTGTTATTGTATATCTAATCAGAAAGAAGAAAAATATAGCCTTTGAAATGTACAAGTGAAAGAAAGGCCCTAGTTAAAAATCCAAATTGTTGCTGTTAATTGCTGCCTCGTTTTCTTTCTTGATTCGTTATCCTAGAACTGACCATTGCTCCCAACCAGAATGCACCAGAATAATGTCCCTCGCATACACTCCTATAAACATTTGACTAAATGCTCTATTAACATATCAAACAAACTGAGAAAAAAAGCAAAGAAACCCAGGAGTATCCTATTGCAGGAAATAACCTGTCTCATTTTCTCTGTAACTGATTCCAGGAAGGGAGCTACATGAGAGAAAGAAGTCAAGCAGTGGGATTTAGAACGCTGAACAAGATGGATTCTTCCAAATTCTAATTGGAGAACAGTTGATTTAATTGGTATCCATTTGGCTGACAAAAGAAAGCAAGAGTAGTGGGCAGGCAGGAATGCCTCTGGGGCCGATGTGAACATGAAGTGGCTCTGCTCAACGCTCAGGGACGGATCACTTCCAAAGACAAACCGTGGGAGCTGGCAGGACAGATTGCAGTGGGAGGGAAGGAGGTGGGTGGGTTGGGGTGGTAGGGGTGTGGGGGGGACTAAATTCATGGTGGAGTGAGGAGTTCTCAATAGAGAGGCATCTTTATTTGGAGAGGGAGGCATTTTAGACACAAAACTGAACTCCCACTATGGGTAGTAACGTGTAATATGACTCTGACCCTGAGATGAGAGAAGTGGACATGGTTCTGTGGGTCTTGTAAACGCAGACTTTAGTGACAGACAAATTTAACTGATAGTGAGCAAAACAAACAATCTCCAGAGAGAACATGGTGATATTTAAAACACTAATTAATTTGAAAGCATGTAGATCATTTAAAAAAAATTGATTAAACAGTTTGTCCTCTTTTGTGTTTGAATTAAATCCATCAATAACATTATGTTTCAGGAATGTTCGAAGGTCAGTCAATAATAATCTCTTTACAGATGTTTTGATGGCAGTCATCACAGGACAAGACTTGCCATCATAACAGCCTATCAGAAGCAAGCTTTTGCTTTTATGACAAGACCTAATCACAAAGCCCTGATTCTTTGTGCAGAAGCTTGTGCTGCCTGTGAGTGAAAAATGTACCAGAGGTGTGTTGTGCTGTAGCTCGTGCAGAGCAGAGGGGGAACCCAGGTGTTGGAGTGTTTTTACTGCCTCTGTAGAGAGGAAGGGTGGGAGAATGAGGGCAGATGACCTGGAGGGGGTTCAGAGGCAGGGGCCGTGCTTGGGAGACCTTCACAGGCTGCCCCGGGGGGATACAGCCACTGCTTATCTCTTCCTACACTTTTACTTCTTTTTTATCCTCTTCCACAATACTGCTTTCATTTCCCTTTCCTCTCAGTTTCGGAAGATGAGTACTCCGGCATTATTTCCTACCAACGCCAGCCATTGTATTATCTGCTGACAAGCATTTTCAAAGGCTGGAAATGCCCCTTTCTTCTCTTTTACAGCAAATATTTGAACCTGGCTGGATTATAAATCTTAGTGTTAGAGTAATGTGGGATTAGCATGTCTGTAATCATTTACTGAGTTCTGGAGCACAACACACATACACACACGACACCCCTAAAAAGACATTGTATTATCATGATGACATTAATGGTTCTACACAAGACCTCTTCTTGAATTTGGTTTGAAAGCCTGGTAACAGTGGCTCTTTTCTCTTAGTGACTACAGTAGGTTTTAATCCCCCCACAGTATATGACAGGCCTGCCCTCACCTTGCCCAGCACTTAAAGAAGCAATCTTTCAAAAAGTCTCCTTAAAGCCTATGTGAATGTGCGTCCGTTCTGAGGAGAGTGCAGTATGCTGATGGAGAATGGGCCCATTCCTGATGTAAATGAAGAGATGCATATCAGTGTTAATCCATTGCTTTGTAGTCACAGCCATACCCAAAGTCTGTCTAATTTCCCTCACACTCCCTTTTGCAGCCAGAAGTGTATCGATCGGCAGTAATTGAAGTGTACTTGATAATCCGTAAGGCAACAGGGGAGAGGGAGACCCTCAACTCTCACATCGATGCACACAGAATGGGGCTGTGGGGTTGTGTGTGTTTGAGTGTGAGTGTGTGGTGCAAGGGGGGGGCACTCTCTAATGTATGGGCGGGTAAGGCAACACCCCCCTCACGGCTTCTTCTCAGCTGATTAAACTCATTGAGAGCCAGACAAGTGGAACAAATAGATATAAAGGTTTGCCTGGCAGCTTACAGCCATTCAGATTTCTTCATTGAAACGGTGAGCACCACATCTACATGGCCTGCTTTATGCCAACATTAAGCAACTGGAGTGGCTGTTTCTGAAATGAGTCTAACTCTACAGACTGCACTCACTAAGATATCTCAGAGGAAACTTAAAGTTTAAAAAGAACTAAACAAACTTAAAAAGAACACAGGCAGACATGTCTGCTTATGGACCATTTAAGCTCACAATCATCTGTTATGTTGAACTAATTAGTAATCTAATACAGTCTCATTTTATTACTCTTTTACCAAACCCATTATTACTGATAAACATGAATTTAATTGCTTGTCTGTGCAGCAGGTTGATGTTTAACAGATTTAGAAGTACACTGCTTTTGATAAGATCATCTTGATTTTGTTGAAATACATACAAAAAAAGAAATAAATACAAAAAAAAAACATTAGATAAATGATGAAAATCAACCAAGTAATAAGAATTGTCTTATGATCTCAGTAAAATCTTTAAGGGGTAGATGAAGAGTTTCATTTACAAAATGTGTGTCACCTAAAACTTGAGAAATCCCCAATGGAAATATAACATGGAGAATAAACATTTAAAAGTTATAAAAGTAATAGTTATATAGAAAATAGATGTGGAAATAGTTGGGTTATGGTAAAGATGGCTGTAAAAACAACTAATGTCAAAATCTGGCAAAGTAACAGTAAATTGGGGATAAAATGCTCAGCATAAAGTTGAGAGTAACGTATGTTTTTACTTCATGCCTGCATTTTGTGGTATTTGTGAGTTGTCACCCCAGTCAGAAAGTCGAGATTGCCAACATGGGAGAGACTAAAGTTGTGAGAGGGTCTACTTTAAGACAAGCCACGATGCAAGCCAAAACTTCACTTAGTAGTTTAGATGTCTAAACCTAAACTAAATATATAGACCATTTTATAAAATAGAGAGTAAAGGTGAGAGAAAACTAGGATAAAATCTAAAACTAAATTAATTTTGGGAAGTACTGGTTAAAACAAAAGACCAACTTATAGATCTGACTTAACATTAAAGTATCACTTACAGAAACACACACGTACTACAAATATATTATTATTGCAATATTCATAGTGAATTAATTTTTGCTTTTGAGAATCTGTCTCTTTTATGACAAATGAAAATAAACTGACTATTAGATGAAGAGAGGTAGTATCATTATTGTAAATAATTATCCATTTAAATAAATTAATAAACTTTTCTGCAATTATTAATGTTGTAATTTTGTCAGATGGGATCACAACTCAGCACGATCAAATACAGTATGTCTGAATAACACAATACCATTTTATTTTATTTTATTTTATTTAAATTTATTTATTTTATTTTGGTTTAGTTTATTATTAATTTCATATTAATGGAATAAATAGAAAATTAATGCCTGAATTAATTAAAATTGTTATCTTACTACCCAACTATAGCTTTCTCTGCAAAGATAAAAATAAAATAAATAAATAAATAAATAAAGATGCCTGGATCAAAAATTAAATTCTTATTTTAATCATTGGGTGTAGTACTTGTTGTTTAGGGATAACTTCGGGGATTCTTATTATGATCATATTTATCCCAATTAAAGCTGAGCGAAAACACGGTGAGTAGATTAAGTTAGATAAATAAGACCAGAGATTTCTTTTATGATTTATTTATCAGTCTTCTGTGACAAACATTTAGTCCCACAGCATCTACTATCAAAGGTCATCTGTATTGGTTTTCGGGGCTTCCATCCATTCTCATTCTTTATCTACAGAGCAGGAAATACCACATTAAAAATAATGAAACAGACAGAAAGAAAAGCAAACTGAGCTGGCCGAATGAAAACATACAGCATAATTATAATAATTTCAAACATATTTCTGTATCATTTAAAATATGCAAACCTGCAAATGAACTTACTGGAGTCATCAATGTGCAGCTAAGCATAATATTTTAAAAGTGAGATATTTTGTATAATTTTTCATGTTAAAGTAACGCCTCTTATTATGTCCCAAAGCCATACATTGGATATTCATATATTTTAATAAAATGTCAGCAAACTCTACACTTCTCTTTGGCCTTTACATCCAAACCTCACAAACTTGAACCTCCGTGCCCTGCCTGCCTCACTAATACAAAGCTTAACACATCCACACATTGCACACACACACACACGTAGGCAGACAGAGAGAGAGAAATGTTTCGCTAAGTGTCTCACCCTGCAGAGAAAATAAGAAATAACCATAACTCCTTCCACTGCCAGCCTGCCCTGCATGACCCCTGTTTTAAGTGGGTAGCAGGTAATTGCTGAGGCGGTGTTACCCATCAGCCTACAAGTCCATGTGTGCCTTATGTGTCATCTCTATTTATTATATTCTGCACGCTCTCTGGGCCTTGGTAATCAATTTCACAAGGATACAGGGCTGATATCAGCTGCCGTGCACATTATGAGGCGAGCCCTCCTCTTATCAAGTGCAGAATTGCCGGCTAGAGGTCATGAACAGATAAACAGGGATGTAACACAACTCCCCCACTCACCTGCCCCCCAGTGAACACGAAGGTGGGAAGGTGACGTTGTGAGGGGGGTACAAAGAACAAAACACCCGGCAAGGAAAAGGTTGTGACCCTTGTAAGGTGCCTCTTGTTACGCCCGACCTTCAGAATTTCATCATCAGTGCCTCTGTCTGCTTAATAATTTGGAAGCCCCCGTCTCATCTCTCTCTTGAGTCAGCGTATGTGGGTGTGTGCATGTTTGTGTGTGGTGGGGTTATGAGGCCTGCAGACGCCCTCTCTCTGATTATCTCCGAGCACTCTTTGCAGACCTTTATAGACCAACCACGACTCCATCAATCATTTGCCCTCCCGTCTTACTCCTCAGGCTGACCCATGTCCCACCTCACCACCGCTGGGCTAACATTATCTAAAGCTGTGTCTGTACTGGTATGTGCTGTCTTTGGATGGGGGAACAAAAGCATAACAAAGTCATTTGTTTTTCTGGAATTTGGGGATTTTCAAATTTACATATTCATAATGCTTTGAGGGCGGGAATGTAATCAAATTGACTTTAATATTCTTGATTTTCTTTCTAAATTAAGTCAATATAGTTGCTGAGGTGAGGTGTTAGGCAGCTTCAGTTGGTGAGAGCATTAGGAATCTATGTTTAAACATGCTTGTAGCTCTAAAGGAGAGATGTCAGACTAAGAAAGTGTTTATAGAGATTATTTGTGGTCAGCCGACAAGTCGGGCAGCAGTAGAAATGTCATGCAGTTGCATCAGCCTTAGTAAACATTAATTATGAGTCCATCTTTGTTTACTCATCCTCACACCCTGCAGTGGCAGCTGTGCATATTTGCCAAGAGGATTGGATCTCCATGTCACTATATCTTGGTGATATGCATGTACTATCAACCTTGTGTATTTGAGGAAAGATGTTAATGGCTAAACAGGTCAGTAGTGTGAGGTACGTTTAAATACTGACATATACAGACAGACATATAGTGCTTTCAAATGACTGGAAGGTAAAATAATTTTTTTGTGCACTTTTGTGTTTTCCACATACAAAGTTTTACTCTGGTCACCTGCCTTTTGTTATTAGACATGCGTCTGCCTCCCCCATCCTTCCCCCTCTGCACAGCTGACCTTGTGCAGCCTTTCCAGGCCAAAGACTTGATGAGTGTTTTTTTAGCCCATCCCCCTACATCCCTCGGCATGTGCACCGCACATCCGCTCTGTCATTAAACCCTCCACCCATGGCTTTAGGACCCAACCATATGGTGCAGCTAGTGGAGTGTTGCAGGAAAGGCTTGGCTTTAGTCATAATCTGATGAATCTTTCTCAGAAAAGAGGTTTTCTATGATGACATCACAAGCAGTCGTCTGGGCGGCAATCTGCAGTGCTGCGTTTGTATGTGCACACATCTGGGCGTGCATGAGTGCGTTTTGCAAATTAGGTGTCATGCATGTTTGTGACTCACATAAAAATAACCAATTAAGGAGAGTGATAGACATTCCAAAGACAAAAGCAAAAAGCTGCTGAAAAAATTCCTAGAAATGCAGTGATGTATGTATGCTGTGCATTTAAAAAAAAAAAAAAAATTACAATTTCTTTGCTAAGAGTAAATTATTGTCAAGTCTGAAAAACCACAAAAATGTGTGTTATCACATTAAACTCCCTAAAGAATATACAAAATAATTTACGAGCTCTGATACCTTTTGCAAGATGAAAGGTTGCCCCTGGAGTCCTTAGAGGCATGTTCAATAGCCACACGAACAATAGTTGCCAGTTTCACAGTTAAGACATGACCAGTTGTCTGGCAACTTGTTTAGTATGCAGCAAGCAGAGCGTATCACACACACAAAGATGGAAGAGATTTTCTGTGGCTCACACAATCCAAAAGAAGCTATCAATTCCCTGACATAAGAGTGAATGGATACAGCTGATGTTCAGGCGATGTTATCGGTATCCATCTAGTAAATGCAGAGGGGAGCAAGACAGTGAGGTTCATGCGTGTATGGCCCCAGAGAAAACAGTGTAAATGAAAATCATGCTCTTTATCGAGTTATCGTGTGTTAAGGTAGAGTGTGTGTGTGAAAAAGAGAAAGGAATGGATGTTGCTTGTTATATAATGCTTCCAAATCATGTCTGTAGTTTGTGAAAAGTCATATTGGGACACTTCTGGAGTGACAGATGTACATGTTTAAAGAAAAGCCTGCTCAAATACAACATAATCTGTTATTTTGTAGGCCATAGGGCTGTGTCATGCATCTGATGACAGATCATGCTGGTTATTATCTGCACAGTGTTTTTTTCAATTTGAGTAATGTTTATAGTGACCTACTGACCCAAAAAGGCAGAAAGCCAATGTGGTCACAAAGCATAAGCTCATTTCCCTGTGGACATTTGAATGTGTGTAATATCAAAGGCAGCTTTAGGACAGAGAAATATCTTCTCATCATTTAAAATGTGCACAATTAATTCAGATTCCATTGTACTGCAGTGCTAACCGAAACATTAAGCTGTAAAAATACCTTTGATTTCCCTTTTCCAAAACATTGCTTATGATGTTGTGAGCTGCAAGTTTCAAACCTGCCACTTTGCAAAGTTCACAGAGTCCATCCACACATTTAAAAGGAAAAAAGAAATACTACCATTTAGTCTAATGGGCCTAGAGGCCTTTTGACTCTCTCATTTAGCTGTTTTGTGTGCTTCAGTGTAGGGGGCAAGGGGGGGAAACATGGGGCAGTAATTTCACCAGAGTGAAGTGTAATGCAGATGGGAATTATTAATTTGTATCTGCTTTGCTTCAGTTCTGCCACTTACCAAAGAGGGGAAAAGTGTCATTCTATTCAATTTTTGTGTTTCTGAAGTCCCTCGTCTCGAGCACAGCCCCGTCCAGGGTCGTGAGTGTTAAATGTCAAGCCTTGTAGTGAGCTGTCAAAGAACAGAATAGGCCCGGGATGATTGATGACTGGAGAGCCTGAAACCAAAACCTCCCAATTGCAAATGTTACCTTGCGTCAGTCTTCTACCCCCTTCCCGTGCTTTCTTACTTCTAATAGCGGCGCACTATAAGGCCAGGGCAGCTCCCACATGCACATTCACACATAGACACATGCCTAGCTATGTGTCTTCTGTGCACACAGCCAGCAGTTGTATTGTGTGTGTGTGTGTGTGTGTGTGAGAGAGAGTTCATCTGACAACTTTTAATACAACAAAAGAAAAGTAACTTACTTTTGTTTCAGGAGCTTTTGTTTTTTTGACTCGCTCTGTGATATTTGTAGTTATGGGACATTAGCAGAATCAAGAATGTTTTGGAAATAAATTATATAATATTGTCACAATCTGTGGGTTTTTGTTTTTGTTCTGTTGCTGTCTATTGAGTTTTCTTTTTTTTTTAATGTTTGAGTTCAGTATTGTTTTCTTTTTTATTTTGTAGTTGTTTCCCCACCGTGTGTTCTGTCCGCTTTACTTCCTGTTCCTGTTTCTGATCATTAATTGTCACACCTGCTACACATCTTGTAATCAGCATCTCTGTATTTATGGTCCAGTTTTTCTTATACTCATTGCAAGTATTTTGTATGTGTCAGTCGGCATTTAGTCCAGTCCAGTTCAGTAGTCTTTGTTCTTCCAGTCTTAGTGGTCCAGTTTTCATAAGTTGGTTTTTTCTTAGTTTACTTCCAAATGTGCCAACTCCTTCAGTGTTTTCTGTTTAATTCCTTCCTTCTACTTTCATCCATCTCCTTGAGTCCTGCATTTGGGTCCTTCCACCTCGTCTCCTGTGTCCAATATATGACAAATACCTGATTATAGCAGAGGCTTAGCCATGATGGCATAATCATTACTGTCTCAGGCTTGACCAGATTTGACCCCATGCATAATCAGTATAAATGTATGTTTGGGCTTCCAGCCAATAAAGTTTTCAACGGTTTCTGTTGGTTAAAGAATTTGCGGGTTATTTGTTTCCTCTGTAAGCCTTGTAGAGGCTATATCAGTAGCTCATTTTTAATATAATATTATCACTACTAATGACATAAGCTAATATAAATGAATATATTTAGTATAATTACTGTATTTTCTTATCTAAGGAATCTAAAACAGTCCAAATATTTATGCTTGCTTGGGTGCACCAGCTATAACAAGGAGCACTTCACTTCTGATGAAGAGATCAACCTGAACAGAGAAATGATCAAAGACTGCCATAGCATTACAATAGTTCTATTTGTCTGCCTTGGCAGGGACTTATATCCTGCTTACCGGTTGGTTAATCAGAGACTCGCTCTATCATCTTCATCAGGATTGCCTGTGGTTTGGGACAAAAATCGTCGTCACATTTCTTTATCGGCCTTTCTCTTGCCGCCACTCACTCGTCCCTCAGATGCTATCTTTTCTCAAAGCACTCCCTATATAGCAAAACAACCAATTATCTTTTGGAACCTTCAGCACACTAATTACAATCTATCGCAGCTTTATTCTTTAAGGAAAGAAGTAAAACTGTAAAGTAAAAAGCAGAGATTGCTGTTGTTGAGGTGTATGCTACTCCTACACATGTCCATCTCAAGTCCCCTATAAAAGCAAGCGTCATTTCACTCTACTGAAGCAGAGAGCAAAGAGGCTGTGAAATCACAGTGTCAGAACAGCTCAACACCTGCCAATCTGACCCGCAGTGACAGGCCACGCTCCTCTTGCCCACATTAATAACACAGATAAACATAAAGCTAAATACCAGGGCATGCTCTGTTAACTTTTATGTGGATAAGAATGATTGGCTTTTTGCTTCACTACACCAGAGGGATCAAAGTACCCAGAAAGAATATCAGAGTGCTGGTCTCTCTATAGAAGTCCAGCTCTGTTCGTTTTACCCTCCATGCATATATAATTGCCAGTGCTCCCTCTCAGCACTACCTATAACCTCTGTGGACATGTCACACATAATATTGTGTGAGATGTACTTAGCTAACTTGGCAGGGCGCTGCAGTGGGACTGTTTGACTAAGCATGCAGCACAAATATAAATGAGTTTTAGGTGTGGACTTACCATTGCTTTGCAGTGTAGAATCAATTCTTGTCCTCGTTTTAAATGACGCTGCTTGACAAATGCTGCATTAACTTTTCTTTAAATCTAAAGAACTGTCTGGAAAGACTGTTAAGCTATGTTATATTTATTTTTCTAATCTTTGAAATACATGGATTTCTATTAGCTAGCTTTACTCTGATTTGGTGTAAAAGCTGGCAGACAATGTGATTTAATATAAATGTTCTGGCATCAGTTTTGAATGCTTTGATTTTTGTCTGTTTAGTTTTTCCAACATGATTTGTTTAGCTAAAGATCCATATTTCATAGCTTGACATTTAAAAGGGTGGAATTGGAGGTCGTTAAGAGGCAGGGGATGCAGGCAGACGTCTGCAGCTGTTTGTTTACCACACTGCTCATTGGTGTCAGACTTCCTGACATTCTTGTACCTTATCTTCAGTATTCTGAAGTCTGCAAACTGGTGCCAGTGAACAAGGGGATGTGTGGGGTCTACTTTCATGGCACTGCATTGCTCTCGCACCGGGACTGAGTCCAAAAGAGCCATGCTTGTGCTTTTGAGGAGTCAGGGTCAGGAGAGATTAACCCATGTGATCTGGCAGCGCTGGGAGAAATTTGACTTGAGTCTGGAGCAGAGGTGCTGCAGAGGGCAGTGCAGACCGGAACAGGTTCAGCCCCTGCTCGCTTATCTCTGGGCCCCACTGTCGACAAAACTCCCTTGGTCAAAGAGTGCTGAGAGTGGTGTAAAAAACGTGTTTACAATTTGAGGAGGTCAAGGACTTGAGGACAGATAAATATTAACAGAATGGTGATTCAAAAGAGAAGATTCCTTGAATCCTGTTTTCCTAGCAAAACTAGATAAATAAGATCTATTCAAAACCCAAAGTAGCATTAAATATCTGATAATACGCTTCACAGCTGCTGTTTCTTACAATTATTTACTCAGTCTATACAGTATGTTTTGGCTTGAAAAATAGGCTACCAGATCACAATTCTCTTTAGTTGACTCATGCATCATCATTTTTCTGTATTTAAATATAGATGTAAATTCACATGTGAGCCAGCTGGCTAGGCAGATAATCTCCAGGCCTTGAAGTATTATTTTTTTATATATACACAACAAGGATCTATTACACATGCCCGAGGACATGGGTGACACAAACAGCAGAGTACTTTGCCCTATAGATCGACTGGGCAGCTGTGAGGTTGTCAGACAAGACAATAAATAACACCCCAGCTCTCCTCTAATGCCTGTGATCAGACTAACTTGGAGGATCCCTCTGTATCCATGCAGAAACCTGTCAAATGACAAGTGTTCAACTACTGTTGTTAAACACACCTCTCTAACAAAACTTACTGAGGAAATAAGCGTGATTCAGGAGAGGGATTTTTTTTTCCTTCGTCTTTCCTTCACATTCTGCTAACATTATCTGCAAGACTGAAGCACACTTAACTCCAGTAGATGCCAGTGAGGGCTAATGATATTTCACTTTTTCCAGTGGCTGACAGCTAAAACTGACATTCCTAAGATTAAGTGACCTCCATTCTTGCCCAAACCTGCCTAAACACACCATATTCACATTGTTCCAGCGGCGTAGCAATGTGAAGCAGCTGTTTTCTTGTAAATGTCTCCAGTCTGAGCTTGACCCTCTCTTCCACAATCTTTGTTGTTGTCTTTTTAACACATGTTCACATACAAACAAATGCAACATTATTTGTCATGCTCAAATACAATCAGTGTGCTTTTATCTTTCTCTTTGTAAGGCTGCTGTGACAATTGAGATTAATAATTGCATAAGTCAAACATCAGTGTGTTTTTATTGTTAAGGCAAATGTGAAGTGTTTTTCTTTCTCCAGGTTAATGTTAGAATATTTGCTGCATAATGTTTCACCTTTTGTGGCAATCCAGCATGAATCTATATTAAATGTGACTGCACCCGTCGGCACCTCCCTGGCAGCACAGTTGTCTGGCTCTTTGTGTTTAATCTATTAAAGTGCACCCTTGCCTTTTTCCATGACATTGACAACCTGAAAGCTGACATCATGACTAAGGATCCGACTTCTTTGACATTTGCATACTCATATCTCCTTGTTTGAGAGAGGGCATGATCTTATTGTTATTGAGCTGCTGCTTTTGTTTTTTGTTGTTTTAATCCCTCTTTTCTTAAACTGTTAATATAAAAATTATAAGAGGTAAAAAAAGACAGGTCAAGTAAAATAATTAGATCTGTAAAAGCAGTCGGCATTCAAGGAAAGGAAGTTGTTGGAAGAGATGTGGATCAGCCATAATTTAGTTAAACCCATTGTCATTAAGCTCATGCATATAAACAATACAAAACAACTTAAAGATAAGGGGAAACACTTGACACAAACCCCATAAGACGTCATACCAGCTACTGCAGGTGCCTCTAATAACAGCAACATGGTTTTGTAATGCACATGTTGTAAATGACTATAAGAAGTTACAACAGACACTCCTGCTGGCAAATCATACTGTGGTATTTACAAAGATGAATGTGGGAGTATCCGTCTTCATCAGCAGCATCCTGTGTCTGACATGAAGCAATGTGCTTTCAAGTTTAATGATTAACTATTTCACTTAAATCAAGATGATCTGGAATCTTAAAAAATAGTCTAATTACGCTTCTATTAAGCTTTATGACTGCAAAGAAAATAAAATGGAAACTTTCCCAAGCCCAGCCTCTTCACATCACATTACATTTCAGCCTGTATTGTGAGCATCTGCAGAAAAAAAAAGAACAACTGCCAGTGACGTGATTAGCCTAAGCAATTCTGTAACGAGGAGAGAAAAGAAAGCGGCAGTAGCTGGTACTTTAAAGTGTCAGAGTCTTTGTAGCAATGACTAGTTTATGATGCTGATGTCAAGCATCACACTCAATGAGGCCTTTGTCCCAAGCCGAGACCAGGGCAGTGGGAAAACTGCCCACTCTTAGTCGGCAAGCCCATCCATCTTTCCATGAGGCCTTGCCGTCCCCTTTGCACCAAAACTCTTGTGTATTAAAGATCTCTCGGGTTAATGCGCTGGAAAATTGGCTTGCATTTTTATTGGTGGAAGCCAGCTAAATGAAAGAAAAACAACTCACAGAAGGTAGAAAAGGACGAGAAAAATATCTGGGGGAATGATTGTAGGGGGCAGGCCCTCAAGACTCGTTTCCTGTGACTTCGATAAAGGAGAACCCCGTGTCTGACATGCCATAGATGATATTGTGCTCGGGCCGAGTATAACTCGATCCATTTATCATCAGTGGTTGTTACTGCTGAAGTATTGACCCACACCCAATGTCTGTAATAGGACATTAGAGATAAATCTAAACAGAGAACAGCAGTGACAATCGAAACTGTAGAAGACATATGTTATTTTCATCCTACTTCACCTTCACATTCAGAGACTGCAGCATTTCCTCTGTTTGAGATACTGTAAATCTATAAAATCTTGCACCAAATTACACATTTGCTTACCCCGTGAGAAGTTTACATCTGGATGTCTTATTGACAGTTGCAGACTGCTTGTGTCACCCACTGCCTCTTATTCATTTTGATGAAGGAGCTTAAGTCAAACCTCAGCACAGAAAACATCAGTGCGATCAATGAGCATGGAGTGACTGACCTACTGGACACGTTTATGGGTGTGGGAGGCTAATTAGGAACCACTTCCCAGGCTTAGAAAGACAAGCCCTCAGAACAGCTGCTGGTCAGCACTGGACTCCTGTCCCTGGGTCAAATAGGTGGCAGCTCGTCACGGACAGTGACACAGCAATAGGTCTAGAGAGGCCAATTTACTTAATGGTTAGCCCCAGGGCTAGGGACTCTCAGTATTTCTTTACTTGGACACTTGTAGATGATGGTGCAAGAGCCAAAGTGATCCACTTCATCACAGCCAGTCTCAGAGGATACGCATAACCAGAAACATTTTACTGAACAATCGTTTGTCTCTAAAAGTAAATTTAATGAGGTGAGTTAATGAAATATATATGGAAAGATGTTTGTTTTACATTGACTGAATGTTTCATTAACAATGTTATTGTGTAAATGCGATAAAATATTTTAACGCAAGACATTTTTTGTGGAGACGTTCTGTCAAACATGGTCACTGACATCAGCAATCTGGGGTGCTTTCTTTTTTTGTCGGGATTATGCCTCTGAGGGTCAAAATACTTTAGTCCCAGACATCTCTTAACACACAGATGTTACTGTAACACAGGCAGGAAATCGTGCCCAAACATCACCTTTGACCCCATATGTCAGCTGATCCACCGTCACCTCTTTGAAATAGACTCTCAGCTTCTATAAATTACCAGCTTTTCCCACCATGTCCATCCATTCATTTTGTCTGGCTCCAGCCATTTTCTTCTGCACACCCTGCGGTCAACTAATAGTGATTGCACAGTTGCTGAAAATCTGTCCCCTTGGGTTCACAGAGGTCAAAGGGCTCACACCAGGGTCAGAGCCTGTCTTTATGTCTCTTCCCACCAAAGGCTTTGTGATGAATAGAGAGCCCCAGGAAACAAAAGCTTTCAGCAAAGACAAGCAACTTTGCTCAATACATCAGCACCTCCACTCACCACCGCCTCCCTGGTAAAAACACACTTTCTAACTGAGATAATATGAGATTCAGGGTAAGCTAAATCCACAAAGACATTCAAAGCAAGTGAAGATGAGAAGTGAAGACAGAGGACCCGAACTGTTTGATATTCATTCAAATAGAGAAAAAGGGAAAAAGACAAGTCACTGGCATGAAGTGCAATTTGCTGTTATTATTTAACTTTAAACTTGCAGATGTTTACTTTGTTTGTTTTCATGCACATGAATACTGAGTTTATTTTCCAGTTATTAAATGAAAAAAATACTTCATGAAGCAACAATTCTAGTCTATGAAACACCTTTTCCTCCTCAGCTTGTTTTCCCTGTTGTTGCATTTGACCCTTGTAAAACTGTATCAGCAAACTAATAACCAGCCTGGTTTCTAATCTGCTGCCTTTGTTCTCCTCTCTTCTTATAATGCGTTGCAGATTCCAGAGGTGGAAACTGGCTTGGAGATTTTAAGTAAATGGCATCTGGCTAAAGGTCAAATTTGGGGGGCCCAGTGGGT